>NC_056735.1:295537488-295679988 GCF_019279795.1 Protopterus annectens
CTTATTTGGCTTTAAAAGCTCTCATATGCCTCCCCTTTCCCGTTCTGCAGGAGTCTGCATGCAGACTTATCAGCTGCCGGTTGCCCTTCCTGCATTGATTGGTGTTAATTGCTCGTTACGGATACATTTACACTGCTTCCGCATTTCCTCGTATTCTCTGCATTATCTTCCTATATCCCTGGTTGTTGCCGGTGAGGCCGTCACATGACTGGTTTCGGGAACGTCGCCCTCGTGCACATGCATTTGTACGCGCATTCTGTACTGTCAGCGCATCTATTTCCTAACACGCCAGTCATGATGCTGTAATATGCATTGTACAGCCCAGATTTGCTGTCCTCCAATATCCTTCCTCCTACAGTGGCACACCCCTGTGTGGTTGACATGTATCTCGTGTAGGCCACTCCTCGGTGTAGTACCGCACGCCGCTTGCTCCATCCTTACGCTGGCGCTTTTGCGATTCACTATTATCTGCCTCATTTGCATGGAATTGACTACTAATACCTGGTTACGGCGCCGACACCGCCTCCACTCCTTGACAACCATTGCGCTGGGGTTGCAGCTTTACATACATACTATGGTGTGTGGTGGCTGTGCAGCTGATTTGTGTTCTAATGCTCTTTTCGACATTATCATATTATTTCATTGCTTTACAACTTCTGTGCACACATCCCGGGGTCTGCTGTTCTTTCTACGCACGTGCCATTTATGTCATTTTTACATTTTGTGCATATTTTCTTTGGACATTCTCGGTGCCTTTCCACATTGGCATATTGCACCTATATGATACCTGACTTTGACAGCCTTCCGTTACTCCTCCGGTATGTTTGGGTAAATGTAAACCGCTTTTTTGGTTTACATTGCCGTCCTTACGCTTCGCCCGCCACGTGGATCGCTATTGCCCTCATTTGCATGGTGCAATACCGCACACAGTGTGTTTTGCATACCTACGCCGGGCGGGACGGTCCGCGCGCCGTAGTGCACGTGGAATTCATTCATTCCTGAATCGCTAAGCAGCCATATTTGGCGTTATAACGCCGACGCTATGCTGGCGCCTGGCGCAAGGTTCATGAATCCCGGGGAATTTGTGCTTTGTTCAGTTTTAAATATTTCAGTAGATTTGATCTCCTGCTAGGATTGTTTAAGCCATTGGTATTTAAAGATAATAAAGTTAAATCCATCTTATGTTATTTAGACAATGCATTTTTTGTTTTATTGTGACTATTAAACATTTTCCTATGATAACTATAAAGCATATTTTTGAGCTTTTAAAGGAAATTATCAGTTTTATACTTTGAGTGTTTACCAGTAAAGTAATGTTTTGGTCAGGCATACTAAAATGTTTTTGTGAAATAACAAATTTAAATTAACAATTGTTAATAAAACTAAGATCTGCACTTGCCAGGGAATGAAAATCATTCCTAATCTGATGGATAAACCAAAGTCCATCAGATTATCACTCATATCTTGACAATCCAGAACATCTGAGCTCCATAAATTGAATTATCATATGAAGAATATTTGTAATAGGAATACTATTTATATTATTTTGAACATATATAGTACTATTGTAGATTAGACAGAATTCTAATACAATATAAATGTCTACTTATAGTAAAAGCAATTAATATTTACATGACAGATAGATGACAAGCAATTCAGTCACAGTAAAGTAGGATGTATCATATATAAAACCTCAGTAAAAGATTATAGCACACAGTTATTTAACGTATTTACCCTTATTGATGAAGTCTTTCAAAATGTATTACTTAATATAAATAGATGGTAATAATATGTATACCTAATGTTTATAATACAATGCATTTTACTGGATATATCAGAAGTTATATTTCATTGTTTGCCAGCATTTAAGTAATCACTTTGTTTGTTGCTAACTTACTTAAAGCATCAAGTTTGTTTTATGTGAACATTGATGAAAGTTAGTGCATTTTAATTACCAGTGCATCCTTCTTCCCCCCATTTCCTACACATAAGGATTTTCATATCTGTCATTTCTTATTATAAAATGAGTGAAATGATAGGTTAAAACAACAAATTCACTAATTGCGATCAATGATTGCAAGTTCCCTTTCCATATTCATAAATTGCCATTTTATGGCATATAGTGAAAGTTTTTAGATCTAAACGGCAACCTTCTATTTTGTATAATCAGCAAAGGTTAAACTGAGTGATTATTGTCAACGTAATACCATTTGTTCAGAATGTGATTGTTATATTCTGTGACATTCCTAGTTCAAGCTTCTATTGTTTCCCTTGAACAACTTTATCAGTTTCATGTCATGTATAAAACATTAATAACTTTGGTAACAGCTTAAGTATTATGTATGGTCAAGATGGGCTACAAAACCACAATTCAAGTTAAAGCAATTATATGACTTGCTATGCACATTTACTTATATGAGAAAATCGTCATGCTTACCCTTGATGTTCAATATACTGTATGTCATTTATGACAAGTTAAAATAGTAGTGTTAATATACACAAGCCCATGTTATTAAACTGATTGTCTATTGTCAATTTAATACTATTTGCTCAGAATATGATTGTTACATTCTGTGACTTTTCAAGTTCAGGCTTCTAGTGTTTCTCTTGAACAACTTTGTTAGTTTGATGTCATGTACAGAACATTAGTTACCTTGGTAACTGCTTAAGTATTATATATGGTCAAGATCGGTTACAAAAACTACAATTCAAGTTAAAGCAATTACATGACTTGTTATGCATATTTACTTATATAAGAAAATCCTCATGCTTCCCCTTGATGTTGAATGTAATATATGTAATTTATGACAAGTTAAGACAGCAGTGTTATTATACACAAGCCCGTGTTATTAAATCCTGTCTTTAATATCTAAATTCAGCAGACTGCTTCATCTTATATGAAGATTATATATTTTAGGTCTAGATTTACTAAAATCATACATTACATAACTATTATGTGTAGGGTTTTTTTTTTTTTTGGCTGCTGCTTAGTTATTTGAGAGACCACAATCTGTAATGCTTATTCTTATTATTAGCTCCTTCCAAGCATGTTTATATAGTCCATAGACTTTAAATTATGAGATCCTTTTAGTTTCTTATTTGTTATAAGTATATTTCCATCCTTACATACACACATATCAATACTTCAAGCATGGGCAACAATGCCCATCCAGTTTTGCCAGAATACCATTCACTAGTTCAGGTGGTGTGTTTCCAGGCTGTTCTTAAAATATCTAAACCAATATTTGTCCTGTTCCATTTTGCCAGCCTGTTCTATGCAGTGGCCACTCTGCCAGTGAACCATTCAACTCACCTTCCATTCCCACAGATATTTTTATGAAAGAAATCTGATGACTTTCTAGCACTTCCCAGACACCCCAACAACCCTAGAATCAACTATCCCCATATGCCCAACATTTCCAACCAAGCTCACCTCCCAGACCACTGCAAAGGGTACTACTGCACAAGATCAAGTGCTCTTAGCCTTTCACAATAACTCAGACTTCCACTCTTAAGTAAGTCCTTAATGTGTTTGGATCAAAATACATTTTAAATATAAAATTGCGCTAATTTATTTTTTTTCAAGAATCAACTTAATGAGCTAAACAAAGTGTTAGGAGACCATTAATATGTGTACATATATATATATATATATATATATATATATATATATATTTTTTTTTTTTTTAAACCAAAAACTTCATTGCCGAGAATCATCTTGGAAGCTCCTCAGAGCCTTTAAGCATTATCGTCACTCTGTCTCTATTACCTTAGCAACCTGGGAGCATCTGTTTCTGTTAGTGTGTCTGTGTACTGCATTCCAGAGGCTCGTGATGCACCTGAACCAAAGCTTCACTTCGCTGCAACTTCAAGCCTAAATTCCTGCCCTTTCAGTGAGGCAGCAGCCAGGAAAAGAATGGAGAGCAAACAGATCAATAAAAAAAAAAAGCCTCTGAACAAGCTGCCACAACAAGAGATAACACATTCTTCCAGCCTTCCCACCTCTCACTCAGCAGATGTATAAACAAACCATTTTCTGGCAAAATATCCCAAATCACAGTTTTAGCCACCCCCTTCCCTGGGATACAGACTAAAACACCAAATGTCTCTTCCTAATACACAAGCATTAGTAAACCTCAATCACAAGCTGCAACCCACAGCTTCCCAGAGATGAAAGCAGTAACATACAACAGCTGTCAGACACAGCTGCATCCACGCACATCATGCACTGCCAGACACAGCTGCATCCACACACACCATATCAGGATTGATCAAACAGCGCTTGAAGCTATGATACCTGCCATAACTGATATTAACTGTGTTTAGACAGAATAATAATGACATTTGACACAGCTGCATCCACGCACACTATATCAGGATTGATCAAAAAAACACCCATAGCTGTGATACCTGCCATAATTGATATTAACTATATTTAGACAGAATAATGATGTCATTTGTACTAAGAGTTTGCTAGCATTATTTAACCAGGATATACATGATATTTCTAAATCATACTTTGAAGAAGGCATTAGTCTCCATGACAGCATTTTTTTTTCAAAACACTCTACTGTTACTGCTATTATATATGATGTTAATTTGTTACATTTGAGTCTAAACTCTGATGAATGGTACCTTGTTGAATTAGATAATTAATTACTTAAATTATTATACATAAAAACAATGGAAAATGAACAAGATAAGTATTCACTGAGTTCAAGTAGTGGAATATAAACTTCTATGTTTGTATTATATGTTGCTTTGTTTGGCTTATATATAATGTAAACAGTAACCCATCTTGACCTACCATTGTTTGTGAAGAATTATTGGACTCTTTGAACATTCTGAATAAATCCTTACTGTTTCCCAGGTGTATAAGAAACCATCCTTTTTTTTTTAATAAAAACAGATGACAAGTTATGTACCATATCAGTTGATACTTTGAGAGATGTAGTTGTAAGAGTTCATAGGTTCATAGGTTCATAGGCTGGTACTAGGCTATCAGCCCTAGGGCCTATACAAGCCTAGCCATAACAATGCCCTGGATATTTCTTCCCACAATATTTACTTCCCTGGACCCCAATGTAGCAGGGTGACTGATATGATCCACGCTGTGAATTTCCTATCTCCCATCCAATCGTCAAGGACCTTTTGAAGAGGGCCAAGGATGTGATTTGCTTGAAATGTATGGGCAGTCTATTCCAGAGTATGGGGAGTCTCTGGGTCAAGAACCTATCCCTCCAGCATGTTTTGTTCATTGTGATGACAATGTTTAGATCCCTGGAGCATGTGGCTCTGAGGGATTGGGATTTCTTTAAGTGGAGCATATCCAACAGCTCAGGATTTGACATGGCCTTGTATGTTAAGCAGAGATCGCCTCTGAGTAGACAATATGCCACAGAGTATAGCTAGATTTTCTTTAGACGGTCAGCATAGGGCATCTGCTTTAGGCCTGTGATTCTTTTAGTGAGGTATTTCTGCGGTGTTTCCAGCTGTTGCAGATGTCTTGTGAGGTACATACCAAATGGGGCGTTGTACTCTATAATGGGTCTAATGAGGGATGAGTACAGTTATTTTTTTTTGGGACAGCTATCTTGGAATCAGTTTTTTGTTTCTTCTTTCTAGTATCAGTCCAAGGATTTGTTTCTTTTATTCTTTTAAGAGTAGGGGCCAACCATTCCATTTCTTCTGAGATAGACCCTATGTTGTTGTTTTTGATGAATATAGTAGCTTCTTCTAAGTCATTAAAGGTTCTCATCTCATTGGCAAAAAGTATTTTTATCCTGGCTGGAAAGGCCAGCTGTGCTTTAATGTTGTTTTGTTTCAACAGTTTTATTATTGGCCAGACTTTTTTCCTTTGTTTTTGTATTCTGGAAGAATAATCATTGTCAAACCTTATCAGGCTTTGATTGTATTTTAAGGGAGATTTTCTCCAAGCAGATTTTAATATTAGTTCATTGTCCAGAAGTGAAAACAATGTATAACTATGGATCTAGGTGGAGTATTTTTTGAGTTAGAAGCAGGTTTCCTCAAGGCTGTATGCACCCTTTCAATTCCAAATGAAAGTCCCTCTTTCAAGTCTAAAATTTCAGGAATCCAGGTTGTTAAGATTGAAATAATGTCTTCTCCTTCAGTGTTTTTAGGCAGACCAAAGATCCTTATGTTGTTTCTCCTTTCCCTGTTTTCTAAGTCATCTATTTTGTTAAGCAGTCATGTATTCTGTTTAAGCAGAAATTCTTTTTGGAATTCTTCCTCTTTGAGTCTCCCTTCAATGTCATTTAAATAATTCCCTGTATTTGGTATTTTTGTATGGTGTTGCTGTAATAGTTCCTTAAGAGTATCAGTCTGTTTTTGAGAATTTAATTTGAGGTTTTCTAGGCCATTTTTAAAGCCATCCATTTTCAAAGATAGTCCCTGTAAGGTAGATGTCATTAATTGCAGTTCTATTTTCAAAGCAACATCTAGATGAGAATTCCTTGAGTTGTTCATATTCAATGACTCAGTGTTATCTCCGAGTTACTTGACAGGAAAATGTTTGTATATCACCACCATAATTGATATTTATGTAGTTTAGTAGCTTATCTATAGATTTCTTATGTTTTAAACTTGAAAATAATAACATTTTCCTACATTATTATACTAGTTTATGGAGCTCTCAAAATTCACTGCTCTCAGTTAGCCATCTAGGCTCTACCCCCCCCCCCCCGCCCCCCCAACAGTGTTTTTCACTTTTCTGGATGCCTTGAGTCTTGATAAGGGTAGACTTTAATTTAAGTGTGTGCACTGTGGGAGTATTTATTTATTTATTTATTTATGTTATTTGATATTTGGTTACTGGGAAAGTCTATCCTGGGTTGGAAACCCATTTTCAGCAGAGCAGAGGCCCGGGGAGAGAAGCTCCAAATACAGAGAATGAAACAGAAATACTTTTTTACAATAATGGGACAAACAATATTCATGAAATGTAAGCAAATAATATAAATATTAAAATTATTATAGTAACATGAAAAGAAGATACAAAATAAATATGCAAACATATTTGCATGCATGCTAGAGATACATAGTTAATTATTTGTTGTTGCATTTTTGCATAGATATAGTAAGTTTCATATTTGCAAGCAGACATGATTTTTTTATCAAGGAGGAGAAATGTTTGATGGAAAGGCTTTGCATTGGGAAAGGTGCAAAAACATCATTAAGGCTTTGTATCATGACAAGTTTTAGTAGAAAAAAGAGTGAAAAGTGACAGTATTAGTAATCTAATTGGCTGCCTGAAAGTTGACAGGTGAGAATTTATAGGAATTATCAGAGACAGAGAGAGTGAACGAGTTAGGGTGGAAAGGTAGGTACAGTTACTTGGTTGTATAGGTAGTATTAGGATAGAGGTTAGGCAAAAGAAAAGAAAGAACAATGGAGCAAGATTGGTGCTGTTTTATATGAGGTAGCTGGAATACTGTTACTTAAGTGTTAGGGGAAAAGAAAAGGAAAGGGGGTTGAAAGGGATAGTTAAGGTAATTTGAGGATGGATGAGGAGGTGTAGGGGATAGAAAGAAAGGAAAGAGTGTACAGGAAGGGTTAAGTGCAAAATGAGAGCGATTTTAGCTTGAGTTTGAACAAGGACAGATACTTGCCTTTAGTGGGTGTTCCTTTAGTTTGAATTTGAACTTTTTGAGGTTTAAGGTAGTTCTTATGTCAAAGGATAATTCATTCCATAATTTAGTTACTGAATAAGAGTATAAAGAGTGCCCAGCAGTTTTGTTTGGTTTATAAAGATTTAGAACTTGTTTGTTTTCAGAGCGTAGAGCTCAGTTTGGTGTATATGTTTGCAGTTAAGGAATTCATGGCAGGAGAGGTTTCAGAGTTATAGATAATTATATGGGCTATTGTCAGTTATAGGTAGTTGACCTGTTGGGGGAGTTTAAGCCAGTTAACGAATGCAAGAGCAGTACAGTGGTGCTTATAGAATGGAGAGCCTGTTGTGAATTTAGCAATTCTATTGCAACAGGATTCAAGCTTATTTTATAGAATAGATTGAAGGTTGGTTAGTATATGGGTACCATATGGTAAGGAAGGTAGTAAGTACATAGAGGCTAATGTTATTTTAGTGGCTGCATCCATAAAATATTTGTGTTGATAAGGCATTCCTAGTTTAAAGTGAATTTTTTAATGGTATTGTGCATATGGAGATCGAAGGAAAGTTTATTGTGTCTGTTGTTACCCCTAACAGTTTGGTGTATGGGATCATGTCTATTTCTGTGTTATTAAAAGTGTATTTTGAAGTCAATTGTATTTTTGGTGTGAAAAGAAGTAATTTGGTTTTGTTAGGGCTGGGTAAAAGTTGTACATTGTTAAGCCAGGAGTCAGTGGATGAGAAAGCAGATTAGGTTATTTCCCTAAGGTGGGTAATAGCATTGGAAGAGAAAATAAGAGTTGAAGCATTGGCTTATTAGATAAGGGTACTTTGGCAGGAAGCTGCAAGTAGATTATTTATAAAGATGTTAAAAAGAAGACGACTGAGGATAGACCCTTGTTGGACACCTGCTTTGTCTGACATTGTGAGAGAGCATTTTGCAATTTTACGCATTGTTGTCTATGATTTAGGTAGCTTGAGAACCATTGTTGAGAGGTTTGAGTTAGGCCAAGGGAAGAAACTTCCTGTAACAGTTTTGGATGTGAGACAGTGTCAAATGCATTCGACAGGTGCAGAAATATTGATGAGATTAGTTGGCTAGAGTCTCTAGTTTTGTTAATTGTATCAGTAAAGGATATAAGAGCAGTTGTTGTGCTATATCCTGGTCTGTAGCCATGTTGGGTTGGACTGAATAGCTGGTTATGGTTAAGGTAGTCAAGTATTTGTTTATGCATTAGTCTATTTCAGTAGAATGAATTTACACTTACCCAAACTGCAGATTACTGAGATGACAACACTAAAAGTACTGTAAACTAAACCTTCGCATTACCAAAGTTTTTTGCAGGCTGCACTTGGCCAACATTTAACAAAATAACACACAGAAGTATGTCAAACCCACTCACACCCTCCCCAACTAAATATACCAACTCCAGGATTGCACTACAGTGGGGAAAAGGGCAAATGTTCCCATCTTGGTCAAGTGTCTATTTTCGCTGTGAAAAACATTGGTAATATTCAGGTTTGGTTTATTGCAATTTTGGTATTGTCATCTCCAGAATCTGCAATTCGGGTAAGTGTAAATTCGGTCTACTGAAGTAGACCCTTATGTACATATTTTTCAAGAATTTTGGAGAGGGGAGACAAAATGCAGATAGGACAATAGTTTCATATGTCATTTGATTTGCCTTCTTTATGTAAAGGGGTTATAACTGATTTTTTTTTCCAGAAGGAGGAGACATAGGGTTCAGAGATGGAGCTATTTATGAGAATGCTAACTGGGTAGGCAATAGTGTCAGCTGCAAGTTTTAAGTATCCAGATAGAAGGTTGTAGGAAGCAAGAGAGCAGGGGGTTTATTTTATGTAGTAGGTGTCATATATAACTAGTGGGTATAATAATAGGGCTAGTGTTAAGGGTGTAGTTTTGGTTCTTTGTTGACAGAATGAAGTAAAAGTGGTAGGTTTGGAAGAGTTATTAAAAGGTATTCGATTCAGGTTTGGATTACTTGTGGAATTTGTACTGAGAGAGTTTATTAGGATCATTGACTATACTAGCAATGCTTTATATAAAGTGTGTATTAAATATTTCTGCTATTTGAGGTGGGGATTTACCTGTGGCTGGAGCTGTATTTTGTTTGGTACCTGGGGTAAGCAATGATGAGATGGTGGGCCAAATTTTTTTGGGAGTTGGTTTGTGGTCAGATAATTGCTGTGAGAAATAATGTTTTTTGTCAGTGGCTATAAATTTCTTCACTTGATTATGTAATTCCCTGTAATTTTGTATGGTTGGGTCACTTCTGTTTTTCATTTATTCCTTCCAACCTTTATCCTTATTTATCAGTAATTGTTTAGTTGACTTTGTAATCCAAGGTGCATGGCTTACTATGTTTTTTTCATACAAAGTGGAGCTAGGCTGTCAAGGGTATTTAAAAATAATTTGTTGAAATAGTTAACTGCCTCATCTAGGGGCAATTTTTTAGGATGGACCAATTTAAGGATTTCAGTATTTTGGTGAAGAGTTGTTGATTAAACTTAGCTATGTTTTGGGAGCTTTTATAGCTGTGGTGTCTAGAAGAGTGAGAGATAGTCCTGTACGTATGAGCAGGTAGATGGTCACTTAAAGTGTCAGGGAGGGTACCTAAGTTAGAATATTTAGTAGAGTATGTGACTAGGATCCAATCTAGAATTGAACTTTGGCTTTTACTTTTTTGGATTCTAGTAGGAGATGTAATGAGTTGCGTAAAACTGGAAAGATTTAGATTGTTAGTTGGGTAGTCTGAGGTTAAGTTTTGCCAATTGATACTGACATCACCCAAGATGACAGTTTCTTTAGGAATGCTTCAAGACATCTGGGAGTTATGTATATAACTGTTATACAAAGTTGCTTGGTTTTATTAAGTTTTAGGAATGATATGAGAATTTCTTCAGTATAGAATTTAGGAATGGGCTTAAAGTAGGATATTATTGTGTAAGAATATGGGTAAATTAGATCTACTTCTCCTGCTTTTTTGTGTGTTCTATCAGATCTTATATTGCAGCCAGGGGGAAAGTATTTTAGTGTCTTGAGTATCTGGTTTTAGCCATGTCTCTGTAGCTGCAAGTATATTGGGAGTGTACTGAGATAACTATGCATGGAGGTCTGTAAACTTATTACATGCTATGTAGATTCAGAGTGACCAAATGTAGCATATTGGAAGAGTTGCAGCTAGAGGAGACTGAATTAGGTCTGGAGTTTGGGTGAATGTCACCTCATTGGTATAAAACAGGTGTGTAAGAATTAGTTGATTGTAAAAATAGGTATTTTTTTGTTTTAATTTTAAATGGCTTATTTTACAGTTACTGGAGGAGTGTAGAAGTTTATATTTTGTAAATTGGAGGGTATTTGAGTTTAGTAGGCTGGCAGATATATTAGAATAGCTATTTATATGTTTTTTAGGCTAGTAATGGATGTGAAGAATTTGTTGTTGGTATTAATGTTTTGGGTATTGATTGATGTGATGTTAGAAGAACAAGGGTTAATATAAAACAGACAAGTTGGACAGGGCTAGATAGGGAAGTTCCATTTTTAGAAAAGATAATGAGAAGTAATGGAAATGGTAAGGATGGTTTTGGAGAGATGTTGGACGTCTGATAGGGAGAGATGAGGCAAAGAAATTATGAGATATTGCTTACATGGAGGTGAAGTATTTGCTAATGATGTTTGCTAAGTGATTGATAAGGGTGAGGGAGTAGAGTTATGGTTATTTTAAATGTAAGTGCAGTGGGGGAGGGTGAGAATTGGTGGTAGGGTAGGGGAGCAGAACAAGCCTGAGCAAGGGTGAAAGGAGTGGGATGGACCAGGTATGATTACTGGCTAGTACATTTATTTGTTCATAGCTACTTTGATATATGCTTTCTACTGTGCTTAGAATTTCAAGTGATCTTCCTGCATTTTTCATATTTATGTTAAGGAGTTTTTTTCCTATCTTTTTTTCTGTCACCCTGCCCACTTTTTCCTGAATATAAGTAAATCCAGATTTGTGCTATGAATTTACCTATTTGGTAGACATATCAGTTTTATATTATAAGGACATGTTTTTTCTCTTTCAAATCTACAAACTGTTTTTTATACAACATAGATGCTATACTAACAAAATTAATTGTATGTACAACAACTGTATTCCACAATATTGGAAATTTCAAGGAAGGCTACAGCTAATCATTTTGTAAATGTAAATTTTATTCTTATATTGTTGGTTACTGCCACCACAAATTGCTTGATCACATAGTTTTACTATTATTGTTCTTTAATATATATTGCTCTGCATAATTCTATTGCCTTAATTATTGCAGTACTTGTGTGCACTTACTTAAACTTGGAGAATTCCTTAACCTAAATATCATACTTGGGTTTGTGCACCTTCTTAAAGTAGCTACCACCAAATAAGACAAAACATATGGTTGTTTCTGGTTGGAAGGGGCAGTTTTTTCATATCAGTTTTGCTTTAATTCTGTACATTACTGTTGCATATCTGCTGTCATGTTCCCTTCCTGCCAGCAGTTCTTTTTAAACATCAGAAAAGAGTACTTTCTCTATGTTCATATGTAAGTACTAGGCTAGCTGCCTTGTGGGTCATTCTAAGACTAACCAATTTCTCTCAGAGGTGAGAATCAAACTCTGTACCCTGTGTCCATGAGGTAAACACCTTAACCATTATCCCATCCTCAAACCCCAAATGTGTGATGTCCCTAGCAGTTAGGGACAGTTAATTCTCTGTACTAATCGCCAGACATAATTTAAGCCTTTGACTAAGAACTGAACCCATGACCTCCAGTATGACACACTATTATCATTGCCACTGTACTATCAAAGAATTACTATGGAGTATTCACCAGTCATTCTGTTGTTAGCAGGTGCACATAGGTTTTCCTGATTTCTTCTATGGGTGCAATTTGTAATCATTTTGCTCTATGATGTAGAGCTGGTACCCCACAGAACAGCATACCAAAGCCTTTTGTGATTCATAAAGGAAAGTACGTTGTGAAAAAGATATTTTACACAGCTAGTGATCCATAGTGATCCTTGTACGGAGTACATATGCAAATACTGCTCCTTCCCTAATCATATGTGATGTAACAACCCCGTCATCAGTATGCCAGCTGGTCCTATCAGGGTAACCTATGTCACTGCTGCCATATAAAGGCCATAACTATTCTCATTGCACTACAGTGCTTCCCCCTCCTCGCTAATAGTTTTCTCAGCATACACAGCTGAGCAAGATATTAGCAATAATTAAACATAAATAAATAAATACATAAATAAAACCTTCTCTGCACAGTCAGAAAACAGTACTATCAAGGCCCAATGGTGGAGGCAACCCTTATATGCATGTAGGAACTTGCACAAACTAAAATTACCATATTATAGTAATGACTCTAGCACTATCATCATTCCTAATCAGTGCAACATTTTTATGAATCACTCAATGACAGGATGACAAAGCACAGAGCGGCAAGGGAAAAACATGCTTTTCCCCATTATGCTGTGTTTCTATGTTTTTTTGACCAAGTAAGCCCACTGTAAGCAAGTGTCTCTTTTCAGGGACAACACAGGACCATTATGGAGCAGGCAACTGAAGGTGAATGGGCTCAAACCCTGTACCCTGCATTACAGGAAGCAGATCCTTAACAGTTCAGAATCTTAATGCTCTGTCAGATGCTATGCATGACAATAGAGCATAGCACCTGTTCAGCTGCAGATGGTATTGAGGATAAACTAGACAACAGAGCTCTTACTAAATCACTGTGTACTATCTGCTTCTGTGTATAATTCATAAAGAATATGTGTTTTGTACAATGCTGATAAGCACACAATCCATATCTATGAATAATGATTTTGAACAATTGTGTACTCAACACAGTATTTACATGCCTTTGTACAATATGTTAATGAATACCAGAACCTATGTTTTACGGTTACCTGACCTTTGCATTTTTTGTCTAAATTATTGAATGCAGCCTCTGTGTATACATACTTTCTAAAGCTATTCTTGCTTCTCCCCAGCCCTCAAGCTTTCATTACTTCTTTGTATTCATTACTACTATCTATATCTTAAACTTATAAGGCTACCTCACATTGTTATATTATTTGCAAATTACCTGATTGTTGTTTCTTTATAGTACAGTGGTTTGTGCTGTTTTGTTTGCCTGATTCCTTTGTTGACTTGGGCATCAGGTTCTCAGCTGACCAGTGCCTGCATTACAGTTGCTTATGTGGGGACATATTTTGTATCGAACAGTAGTATCTCCTAATTTTTGATGTGCTTGTTACAGCTCTGCTTCACTAATTACAGTTACTTTTAATCTATCTTCTGAATGCTATACCTTGTTCGATCATGTCTCTTACTGACCAAGTGAAATAAGCTTTTCTACTGTGTGAATCCCATCTGCACCAGCTCTGTCTGGGTCAGCTTTATTAGTAGTGCTTATCGCTACAATTTCATCTTATCTCATTATGCTTAGCATAATGCTATACTGAAATGAAATTTGAAATAG
The DNA here is from genome assembly GCF_019279795.1 of Protopterus annectens. Taxonomy (NCBI): domain Eukaryota; kingdom Metazoa; phylum Chordata; order Ceratodontiformes; family Protopteridae; genus Protopterus; species Protopterus annectens. The sequence goes on from NC_056735.1 coordinate 295,551,650, forward strand.
ACTGGTACCTTTTTTTTTTTTGCCCTGAATCTGATTATGCAGTGTAGGTGCATTTCTTTCTTATTTCAGACACAAACTGATCTTTTTAATATATGGAACTGCAATACCTATGCTTCAGTTCTCCAAAACCTTCTTAACCTCTCTGAATGCCTCAAGTCAGAATATTTCCTAGGGATTGAATTTACCAAAAGTATTGCCATTATGGAGTTGTTACCTACTTCATTTATGTGCCCCTAGTTATTCTGATGCATTTTGTCTACACTGAGAGAGTTTCATGCATCATACTACATTTCTTAAAATATTAAGAGAGGTTGTTTTGCATCACTTCCAAACTTTCCTTAAGTGTGTCTTGCTAAGCTGAACATAAAGAATCCTGGTTTGTAGTATCAGTTTACTCAGGTTAACAGACAGAACAGTTTCATTCCATATGTGATATTTGCTTTATATTTCAAATCAGTGAGATGGAATTTTTTTATACAACCTTGATGCTAAAATAATGTTTGGAAATGTCTGTGTAGTGACTGTATTTGACAGCCGTGGGTATTTCAAGGAGAATTACAGCTAATCATAATGTAAATGTTTGTTTTCTTTTTACATTTATAAAATTATTGACATTGAGATACATGTATTTTATTAAACAGCCTATAATACGGACAGGATTCATGAATCAGGTTTAGTCAAACTCAGATTCTGGCAAACAGCAGGTAATGTTATGAGTGAGACTGCAGAATGTTTGGGTGTGGGATGTTTTCCCTTAATCCCATGGCTGCACTGTTCCCAAATTTGTATGCTCGGAGAAACACCAGGGGTGGAGAGAGTCCTTTCCCCTCCCCAGAATATTTCTTTAGTGTTAAAATCAGTGTTATCCATTGACAATTTTTTGGTGGTGAATTGTATAATGAATCCACTGCTACTACAAACAGCTCTAGCACAGATTTTACAGCTGTTTATTGCTTTATTTCTTTACATCATTATGTGACCATAAGTATCGCAGTATGTTTGTAAATTACCCTAAACTTAGGCAATTCCTTAACTTAACTGCACTCAATCCAGTTAGGCAATTCATTAACTTAGCCACACTCAGTCCAGCTGCTTTAATCTTTTGTAGACTAATAGTCTGTCTTGCTTGTGGTTGCATTTGTTGCACCTTCCTCAAGTGGATGCTGCTGTTGTGAGATACTCACTTTCATGGCTTGACTATATATAATAAATGATCTGATACCTTCTGTCTGGGCTGGGTGATTTTATCCAGCTCTGCCCATGCAGTACTCACCCACTCACTCCTAGAGAAATGGTACATTTTTGCATGCAATCACCAGTACCATAATCTTCAATCTTCTTTTTCCAGTTTTCTACATAAAATCAGGGTGTACCGTTAACTGTTGCCACCTCTCTTGATTCAAGGCCACTCTCCTACCTTTTCCAAACTTTATGGTTGACTGTTGTCGCAGGTCTTCTCTCCTACTGGTACATCCATCTTTTGGTTGAACATCCCCATTTCTTCATGCCTTCATCCTGGCTCTTACAAATTTTCTTTACCAAATCAACTTCTGCTTTCCTACACATAAGATCTTCCTTGAAAATGAGCTATTTTGTCTTCTGTTCTGATATCCTTATTTCTTCATCAGTCCCACAGTGTACATCCTACCACCCATCTCAGGGACTTCATCTCTATCACCTCAAGCATCCTCAACTGCTCTGATTTCAATGCCCATGTTTGTGTGCATCCAGAGTCAATGGTTGCACCACTGTTCTATGCACATTACCTTTCAGCTTCTTTGGCATTCTTTTGCCACACACTACCCCAGTACTACCCCATTACTCTGGGCCAGTTTGCTGATGTACCTCTGAGTCTAACTTTGCCCTCCTCATTCAGAGTTCCCTTCTCCTCAATAACAACTCACAGATAGGTGAAGCTGATCATCTCTTCCACTGTTTTCCATTCTGTCTCAATTATCATCGGCTTCTGATTCCCTCATTTGCTGCCATGACAACTGTCTTACCTGCTGTGTCCGTTTCACTGCATGTGTCTTCACTTTTACATTCCATTCACCTATCATTTTAAGTTCCTGATCAGAGTCCATCTATAGTGTCACATTATTAGATATAGCAGCTTTGACAATTTGTCCCTTGTGACTTGTTTGCTAATGCAGTCCATCATTGGTATAAACATCAATGGGCTCAGAGCTGAATCCTGAACCACACACATCGCCACTGGGGACACTTCTGTGATCCTTAACACTATTTGTTCTTGTGTCATTCAGGCCTTATATACACACTACACTAATTCTACCAGTGTTTTTAGGATTTCAGACCATCACAGAACTGCCCAAATCAGCTTTTTAGGACCTTTCCATATACTTTTTCCATGTCTAGGAATGCCCAGCTGGACTCTTGTAATTTCTAGCTTCTTCTTCACTATCTGCGTCACTACAAACATTAGATCAGTTATAATGCATCCTGTTTGAGTCCAAACTGCTTCTCCTCCATTTTACTTCCTAGTACACTGTGTATGTGTTTATCAGTCTCCCTTTCCAGAAATCTCATGCAGTGTGACAGGAGTTTGACACCTCTGCATTGCCCACACTTGTGAATATCCTCTTTGTTTTTGTACACCACCACTAGAATGTTTATTGTCCAGCCATCTAGGATATGCCTTTCTCTCCATCCTGGTCCCTAATTCACCCAATACTTTCATCATATAGACCATGACTGCATCTGAGCCTGCTCCTTTCCTTGATCTCATTATCCTTTATGATCTTTGAACTTCTTCTGGGGTGGGTTTTCATCCTCTTTTACTGTAAACTGTGTATGGAGCAGTACAGATTCTGTGGTGGTTTCTTCATTCAGAAGGTGCTGGAAGTTCTCTACCCATCTGCCTTTGATGTACCTTTGACTGATGAGCAGAGTTTTGGTGTCCCTTATGAACATCACCTGATTACTGTCTTCTACTTTCTGTCTTTACCTTTCGGCCTTATAAAGCTTCTTTGTGCCATCGGCTAGAAGCAGTAATCAGAAAAGATCCTAAGATCAACAGAATGTGGCTAAAGGCCTGGAAATTGACTGGAGCAAAAATGCAGTTGTTCAAGAAAATACTCATAGCTCTAGCACAGAGGAGGAAGAAGAGGAAATAAGTGGAGCTTGAAAAGAATGGCAGCTTCTCAAAAGTGCATGTGTGAAGATTATAGAACACGGATGCAATTTTCCACTGTACTCGACCCTTATTAGGCTAGTCATTGAGTATAATACCCCTTTCATTATGTACCTGTTCAAATACTTGTCACAGCTGCAACATACATAATGTTTTCTCACTAAAAATTACAAGAGCCTACACTGACTATTTCAAAGCCTTGTCCCCCTTGTTAGAAGCATACAGCTACTGAAAGGTGACCTCTGTCTTGAGTATAGATCTTCAGCAGACCCTATTCTGTCAGACCCATTATATGCGTAAATGTTGCAGGGGTAGGTTTGTATCACAGAGAATGCTGCTTTTATAGACCATTCCCCACTCTACATTAAGGGAAGTACTTCTCTTACTCCGTTCAGATGTAATCTGGGTGAACGGATGGGTGACCACAAATTTACCCTTGTTCCTCATGGATAGGGATAATATGTAAATGTCCAATCAAATCCTTGTCTGACCTATATCTGGGTTAGTTGTATACAAAATATAAATGCTAAACACTACCATGAGAATGCAAGGCTAGTCTTCTTAAGATCCTCACAGATCAATAGCCTGGTAAGTAGCTATGAACCTAAGAACCTATCAACAGATATGTAGCTGAGCCAGGCATGGAAATAAGGTACGTAAGAAAAGCTGATGATGGAATGCAGAAGTCCAATAAGTTAAAAAAAGAAAGAAAGAATATGTGAAGAGTTGGGAGATAGAAAAGATTGATAATTATTAGTTATATAACAAAGAGACTGAGAGAAGTCTCAATGGCAAAAAACAAGGGTTCAGAAGAACTCACCAGAAAGTGATTTCTTGCATGCAATGTAAAGTTTGTTTCTTGCTTGATTTTGTATGCCTTAATCCCCCACTAGCACCACAAAAATTAAAATAAATAAATAAATAAAACATATGTCTCATATATGTACATTATCCTTCAGCATTGCCTTCCTGGCTCCCTACCTTCCATCCCATTTCCCATACCCAAAGAGGTTTGGCATCCAACTAACAATCACAGCCCCAGTTTCTTTAAAAACTTTATAACTATGAAGAGCATCAAAACCATAAATGTAATACTGAATATCATGAGAAACAGTAGTTTTAACTCCAGAACACAGACATTGCATGAGTCCCAGAATTGTGACTTAAGGCCAATAATGTCACCCCCCCCCCCAACCTATGACACAACAGTAAAATCTTAACAGAAGTTTAAACTGTGGTAAAAGACATGAATAATATATGTGATGTTGCTACTGGCAAGAAACAACATCAGTGGTGTGCTTCTATCAAGTACTCCAAATGTACCTTACCTTGATGCAAACTGATTTATTTGTGAATGTGACTCTGTTAAGTCACTTAAACATGGAATAGAATTTGTGTGTCTGTCACCTCCAACAGGTCAAACTGCTACACGCTTTTAAGCAGCTTAATCTGTAAAACTTCAGTCCTAATGGGAGACTCTAGTAAAATCAATTGATATTTTAGGCAATCAGCACTCCATAATTTAATTCATTTTTCATCACGGCTGGCCTCATACATGATTTGAAGTTTAAGAATTACTTCAGCTCATACCTCTCAAACTGCTGACATTGAAAATAGGAACAAAGGCTCTTGAAAAGTAGGCATATCTTGTCAAAAATCTGGACATCGAATTAGCACAAAACCTGAATAGAAAATAGCACACAACTCTTGCAGCTTCCAGTAGGAATTACTACAAACACGATTAAAAAACAGAGCAACAAAACATGAGGGAAAAATACAAGCATAATATCAGAGGCCATGGCAAATCTGTAGACTTTAATGAACTATATTCCACAATTCCACCTTACAAGATCAATTATTTTTTCTTCTGAAAAACGGAGGTGTAAGCTGTGTGCTATCTTGTTTTTAAATTATTGGTGCCACTAGTGTTTTGGTCATGCTGTTTCTCTGTGTACCAGATGGCTTCAAAAATTATGTGTGATGAGGGAGATTCAGAAGAATTTGGGAATTGGTAAATCAAACTTGAAAATAAGAGGCATACCTCCAAAAATAGGTGCATCAGGCCTGAAAATGTAAATGTTCCTCCAAAACAGGGACAGTTGAAAGGTTTGCTTCATCTTCCTTCCTATGTGAAACATTTTAAATAGTTTCTTCAGTTATCTCATCTACCATTACTTGTAAATTATAAGCATTTATAATATTAAGAGCTCCTTGTTGTTTTGGTATGACATGTTTTTCTTCTGAATTCTGACATTATTAATGTTTTTTTAAATGTCGAGTCCATGAAGACAAGGTATTGCAGTACTAGACCACAATAACGTGAACTAGCTCAGTTTTGCCATATGGATTAATAGATATCCCCTGCACTGTGTAACAACAGAGTTAGACTGGACATCTCAGCCGTAGGAGCAGTGGTCATAGAATTTGTAAACAGAACTGACTGCCCGGTCATCCCTGCTCACTGTGTTACTGACAATGCAGAATTATGACTTTAGCATGAGCAGAGTGCATGGTTCAGGTCTGCATGCATGAGCCAGGGTGTGGAGATACCAGATTCAGTTTAGGTATTTGGGAAAATGGCCAAAGAATGACTAAGGTACATAGAAGAAGACAGTGGACACTTGGACAGCCCATGGGATACTCGTGAGGCACATACCAAGGCCAGTCTTTGTCCCCATTAAGTAAATATTACAGCCAGCACCCAGGCATCATATAGTTCAATTCTGGGTCAAACTGGAAGGGCAGAATGTGCACCGCATATGTAACTGACAGCATGGGCATCTGGATTATCACATTCAGTAATTTAAAAACAGCTTTATTTTGTAGAGATAAAAAGCCACTCTACATTCCCATGTGGGGAAGACCTTACACCTCAAATTATATATGCTAGCACCATAGTGGCATAACAATGGGGAAAAGGACAATGTCTATGATAGTTGATAACCGTTTTTAATGATATTGATTTGAGGAATCAGCACTTGCAAAATTGTCCATTGAACACTTGACAGGTTCCCCATATAGAATTTATGCTGCCCAGTAGTATCAAATCAGGATAAAGCAGCATTGTTCCATGCACTGTACAGTTTCCCTTTGTGCCCATGCCAGAAATGTATACATAGGTGTTAGGGAGCACACCTGTTTTGATATAGTATGCACAACAGTTGCTCATTGTGTACACACACACACACGCGCGCACACACACACACACACACACACACACACACACACACACACGCACACACACACACACACACACACACACACACACACACACACACACACACGCACGCACACACACACACACACACACACACACACACACACACACACACACACACACACACACACACACACACACACACACACACACACACACACACACACTCCATAAAAGGATGTGGATAACATACACAGAGCTAGTAGGATGTTCCATTGTGATCATTGTGATCATCCTTAATCTCATTGTTTATAAATGAAACAACAACCAGTGCTAATGGTCATAAAGGTGAAACTGGCAAGATTGTGGAATCGGTATCCCATTAACTAGACCCTACTACATGTAAATCTACCTGTATTCGCCAGTATATCTGTCATGTGTATGCATGCATGCATGTCTGAGCAAGGTTCATGTGATGTAGGACCCACATTCACAACATATGTCCCTAAACTGGCTGTGACTACCTACAGCAGTCGCCTACACCAGATCATCCACTACCAACACTGTCGGGAAACAGTCCTACCTTATCTGGAGAGGACCCTTGGCTTGCTGCCTTTTGCTAGTGGAAAAGTGCCTTTAATGCAGCTAGCAACTCTACAGACTGCCACCACATCCAAGAAAATTTGACAAAGTATACGTGGTCTTTCAGTTTCACAAATTCCTTTGCAAAAAATCCATCAGTTTCTTCAGATGTACACATGGGGAAACAAACTATTAGATGTTCCTATGATATTGCTGGTGCTGGTTCTAGAACTGCAGCCTCTAGGTCTGTTATGTGGAGATTTTCATCGTTAAGCACACAAAATCTAACACATGATGTTAAGGCAGAAATCTTAAATGTGCCTTTCAACAAAGAAGTGTTATTTAGTTCTTTCTCTGCAGATTTCATAAAATAGGAAATTAATAAAAGGTTTTAAACAAAATTTTCAGTCCCCTATCCCAAAAATGTAACACAAATTTCCTTTCTTTCGCAGGCCCCATTTATAGGAAGTCTTTGAAAAAGTTTCAACAAAAGACAGGTAAACAAACTTTTTACAAGCAGTGGCTAGACAGTTCCAAAAAGACAGGATGAACTTTTAAAGTCCAAGGACAGTCCAAGAAAGGAGACTAACTATCCCCCACCCCTGCCCACTATCAACCTCCTACCCTGTAAATCTTTCTCAGAGGCTGTATACTCACTTATCTCACTGGCACCAGGTTACTTCAGACTCTTGGGTTCTAGGCATAATACAGAAATGGTACAGATGGCAGTGGGACCCCCCCCCTTCAGGAATTCCATCCCATTATTTCAACCAAACCTCCCTGTTTTCTTGTATTCCAGACCAAAGTCTTTATCAGGAAGTAATAGTATCTGTACAAGTGGAACAAAAAAGGAGATAGATTTTATTCAAGATATTTCTGATGCCCCCCAAAAAAAAAACAGAACCTGGAGATCTGTGTTGGACTTTCCCTTCTAAATCTTGATAACAGAATACCAAAATTCAAAATATTCTCCCTCTCTTATCTCTCTTCTCTCTCCAGTCTATCTCTCATTCCTCCACTGAGTTTTCTAATTAGCTTAGACTTAAAGAATGCCTGCCATTATATTCCAGTTCGCAGTAACTTCATATATATATATTTTTAAGATTATGTGTGTCTTGTTTACATTTTCAGTTTTCTAAACGTTTGGGTTGTCCACTGCTCACAGAGTGTTTAAAAATTGTCTAGCTCCAGTAGCAGTCTATTTCAGGTTGCAGGACATCCACGTTTCATTATACAGATAATAGCCTTATCTTTGCATACTGTTTTCTAAGTTGTCAACAATATCTTCTCTTTGTAAAGAATCTGCTTCAGAAACTTAGGTTTTCAACTAAACCTGGAGAAATCTTCTTGCAAGCCTTCTTGTGAGGTAATATTTGTAGACTATCTCCTACATACATTGTTGACCTTCCTTTCTCTGGACACCATCAACTTTTACAAAGAGCATTTCCTGGAATGTTACCTCCAAAATCAGGTAAAGGTAAGAGATCACCTCTGTATATTATAGTATCTGTCATCTACAATTCTCATGATCCTTCTGGCCAGATTACATGTGAGGAAAATTCCAGTGCTAACTTTAGTCAGAAATTAATTTCACTTGTGGATGACTCAGCTTTCCCTCAACCCAAGTCTCCCATTCCCTCCAATCCCTACTAAGTTTGCAACCATGGATTCATCAGGAGTTACATGGGGGGGGGGGGCTGTGTCCAAAGGAGTAACAGTACAGTGTTTTTTGGAACTCTCAGGAGAAGAACAAGAAACACATAAACATTAAGAACATTATGGTATTGATAAATGCACTCAGAACTCTGAATAATCTATGCTTCCGAGGACCTCTGATAGTCATTACAGATAACACTGCAGTTATATGGTACATAAACAAACAGGGGTGGATCATATCTTACCCCATCTGTAATTTAGCAATTCTAGGCTAGGAACTTGTCCTGAAGTGCAATCTATCCTTTCAGGCTACTTACATTCCATCAGAACAAACCTGTGGCATAGAAGCAGGACATACCTCTGCAATTAGAAGTTAGATCCAAGCGTATTCCAGGGCATTATTTATCCATGGGTACTCTTCAAGGAGATCTTTTTGCCTCCATTCACAACAGACAACTAATAAGTTTTACTCTGTGGCTCCTTGTATAAAGGCTGGAGGGCAGTTGCCTTTTCATTCCCATGGAAGGGAATGTTGCTATATGGTTTTCCACTCTATTGTCTGATAACCAGAGTTTTTTTAAGATCCAAAGGACTCTCAAAAAATAATGCTGGCAACTCCCTTTTGTCCTAGACAAAAGTGATTCTCCTGTCTTCTGAAGATGGCCAAGGACAATTACCACAAAGCTTCTCATAGGATGGATTTACTGACGCAGGACATGGGCTCTCTATCCACCCCAGCCTTCAACTCCTTTAGCTCACAGCCTGTTTAATTTCTTTTAGAGGCCTTCATTTTGAGGATGTGCAACAGGTTTTAAAGGAGGCTAAATGAACCTGCTACTAGAAAACCATACGACGCAAAGTGGAAAAGATTAAAAGATTTTCTAGCTGTTGTCATACAATGAACCAATGTCCTGTCAAGGCACAAACTTCTTTGTTTCTGCAACATTCATATGTATTACTGAATTCTGGACTACTTTGTTCATGTATTAAGATTCATATTTTGTGCATTTCACCCTGTCTGTTCATGCATCCTTCCTTTTTTCTTTTAAGTGAAGCAGTTTTTGAAAGGGGTTTTACTTTTTGTCCACCTAAGAAACAAGTGACTCTTCCTTGGGATCTTAATTTTGTAGTAGAAAAATTTACTATTTTTTCTTTTTGAACAAGCTCATAGGGCTGATGTAAAGTTCATTACATGGAAAACAGTTTTCTAACAGACCTAATTTGAACCAGAAGAGTATGTGAGTTGCAAGCTCTTATGGTGATTCAGCTCTATCTTATATTTCACAAGGCTAGTGTTGCCTTAATAACTAATCCCTATTTCATGTCAACAGTGGTTTCAGAGTTCATCTTAAATCAATTTATGCATCTCCCCTTGTTCTTTCCTGAACCAAAAAAATAAGAGCGAGAGAACATCTTGCACACTCTGCTTAGCTCCATTACTACACTGGCAAAACGATTTCAGTAGTTCTGATTGATTATTCATAGGTTCATAGATTAGTACTAAGCTAACTGCCCTTGCGAGTCAGTTTAAGCCTAGCTAATTACCCTTTGTGAGACTCAAACCCTGCACTTTGTGTTTGTAAGGCAAACAACTTAACCATTAGGCCACTTAGGAGGGTAAGAAGAAAGGACAATAAGTATCAAAGCAAATTATATGAAAGTGGCTGAAACATGGCTGTTCAGTTTTCTTATTCTCATCATGTTAAGACACTTTCAGGCAAAGTCAGTGCATATTCTAGTAGGACAGTAGAAATAGTTTAGTGGCAGCAACCTGGAGTGCTGCATATACTTTTATCAAACATTATGAGATCACTTAGTTTTTCTAGGGCCTTGGCAGGATTTTCTAGAACAATACTTCAGAGGCTCCTGGACTCTGATCGGTCTTCCTTATCCCTGTGCATATACGCTTTGAATTCATCCCAGACAGCTTAGGCTATTGCAATGGTAATCTAATGATAAACATAGCACTGTTGTGCAAGTAAACTTACTAATCATTAGAGGCACTCCATGGATGCCATACCATATGTTAATTTGCAGCAAACTTGCCAACTAATGATCCTCTTAAGCATTAACAACCTTTCCTAAATAGGCAGGTGCTGAAGTTCTTATGTCACTGTTACTTACGGGACCCACCCTAGCAGGCGCTAACCACACCAACTTCTACTGAATGTATACCTCATAGGGAGTCTGCTAGTTAGACTTGCTCATTTGCTGATTTCTTCACAGACCATGTCCTCTGTGGCAATTGTAGATGAACCTACACATGAGTTTTGTTTGTGGTTATGTGTATGTCAGACATAGTGACTATGGTCCTAGGCAACTGTGTGGACTGTCTTCTGTATGGGTGATGACTTGTTCAATATCTGCTGCTCTTATACAGCCTGCTCTGTCTCATGTACAATTTACTTAGCATGTGCACCATACAGATTATGCTATATCACATCTTTGCCATAGGATTAATATATGTCTGTATATCATTGTTCTGTATGGAATGCATTAGGGGCACTTCATTTATACATTCATAGGTTCATAGGTAAGTACTAGGCTAATGGCCCTAGAGCCAATGCAAGCCTAGCCCAATAGTGTTCCCAGTCATTTATCTTACCAGACGTTTTTAGTTCCCTGTGGCCCTATCTAGCAATGCGGTTGAAGTGATCCCTGGGTGAAATTCTTATTTACCATCCACTCATCAAGATTTCTCTTGAAGAGGGCCAGTGAGGTGCTCTGCTTGATGTGAATGGGGAGTTTATTCCAGAGTATTGGAAGTCTCTGGGTTAGGAACCTATCCCTCCAGCAGATTCTGTTTAATGTGGTGATAAGGTTGAGGTCTTTGGAATGAGTAGCCCGGAGGGATTGGGATTTTTTTCAGATGAAGCATGTCTACCAAAACTGAGTCAGATATGGCTTTATATGTCTAGCAGAGATTGCCTCTAAGTAGGTGATATGAAATGGAGTAAAGTTTAAGTTTTTTAAGTCTATCTGCATAAGGCATGTGTTTTGAGTCCTAAGATCCTCTTTGTGAGGAACGTCTGTGGCCTTTCCAGTTGTTGGAGGTGTCTAGTGAGGTACATGCCAAATGGGGCATTGTACTCTATAATGGGTCTGATGAGGGCCAAGTTGAGAGAGAGATAATGACTTCTTTTTTCCTGGATGAGAACCCTTTTGTGATGAGATGTGCCAGATAGAAGGACTTCCTAACTACAGTTGCGATGTGGTTGTCAGAGAGATTGCTATCTACTTGTCTCCCTAGATCCCTTATAACACCTTCAGAGTTAAGTGGGTTCCCTTCGATATGGTAGTTTGTGGGCACTGTGTTTTTCCCAAAGGGAATGACGATGCATTTTTTGGCATTGAGCCTAAGGCCATGGTTTTGCCACCAGTCGTTGGTTTCCGTTCGGACTTTTTGTAGGATGTCCACATCAGCTTGAGAATCAATAATAGCTCCCAGTTTGTGGTCATCCACAAATTTGGTTAACCAGAGTCTCTTGGTGTTGGCTTGAACTTCAGAGAAGTAGATACCAAACAGGAGAGGACCCAGAACTGATCCCTGTGGGACTCCACTTGTAACTGCCTGGTAGTCATATTTGGAGTCAGCTACTTTCACAGTGTGGGTTCTGTCAGTGAGCCAGTTGGCAACCCATCTAGTTATGTATGGGTTAACACCCAGATTAGTGCACCTGTCAATGATTCCAGAGTGTGGGATGGTGTCAAAGGCTTTGGCTAGATCGAGGCAGGCTGTGTGGACAGTCTTGCCTTCATCCAAAGCTCTGGTGACAGCTTTGAAGAAGTCTATCAGATTGAGCAGACATGATCTGCCTTTCACAAACCCAAACTGTGTGGTGTCCAGGGATTGAAGGTTCCCTATACCTTATTTATAAAATCCATAATAATGCGTTCCATAGCCTTACATATCAGGTTCATCAAGCTGATGAAGCAGTAATTCCCAGGATCAGTAGTCCTACACATTTATTGAAGTGGGATGACTGTAGTAGTGTGTCATTCAGTGGGGACAAAGCCAAAACTGAGGCTGTAGTTGAACAGGGCACTCAGGTGTGGTGTCAGTTCTTTTTGTAGATCATGTAGGACACAACCCAGTATATTATCTGGTCCCATGGAAGCTGTATTCCTAGTTTTGGTCAGTGCAGTTTCTACTTTTGTAGTTGTGATAATAGGGAGTTGGTATTCATCAAGTATGTGCATGGGCCCTTTGGAGGGGTGGGGGGGGGGGAGTAAAGTTCGCACTAAACCTGTCTGCCAAGATATTGGCAATATCATTTGGTTCAGTATAAGTGGTGCCATTGTGCTGTAGCTCAGAGCAAATCTGTGTATTATAATGCAGATTCTTGATATAACTAAAGAATGCCTTGTGAGTGTCCTTAGTATCTGTAGCAATTTTGCTTTCGTAACTAGCTTTGGTGGATTTGATGAGGGATCTCAGTTTTTTACTGAGTTTAATAAGGGAATTTTTCCAGTCATTGGACTTTACCCTTTTCTGCAACATTTTTTTCCTTCTGTTGTAGAGTTTGTTAATGGCAGTGGTCCACCAGATTGGCTTCCTTTTTTAGAGGAGAGTGTCCTGGTTCGGTTTGGTATGGCCCTATCTGTGTGATTGTGTAAATGCTCATACAGTGCCTTGGCATATGATTCAGCAGCCATATTCTCATTCTCCATCTCTATGGATGATGTGAAGCTGGCCGCTTCTGTCCTTAGATGCTCAGAATTAGCTTTGGAGAAGTTTTTTACTGTGGTTTCCTTTTTTGGGGTGGAGGCAGGATTTGGATATCAGTGGTGATTAACTTGTGGTTGGATATGATCAGGGAGGGGTTTATCAAAGAGGTAGAGCAGCGGTCCTCCATGTTTGTAATGACCAGGTTAAGAATGTTGTTTCCCCAGTGGGGGTGAGGATGATTTAGTCCAAGGCATTGGAGTTGATTAATTCCAGGAAACATTGGGCAAAAGAGTTGGAGCAGGAGTAGTTGTTCCAACTAATGGAGGGGTAGTTAAAGTCTCCCAGAATAAGGGTATTAGGCTGGACCTTGATGTTTTCCAGAGTGTCCAGGAATGCAGAGTGGGAGTCCTGGGACATTGTGGGGGAGCTGTAGCAAGCTACAACACGGACTGCAGTTTTGTCTAGTGATAACTGTATCTGAAGTATTTCCAATGTGTTATGTTGGGCAACAAGTCTGGAGGTGTGTATATCTCTTATGAAGATGGATACACCTCCACCTTTGAGGATTTGGTCATCACATCCTTTAGGGCTATGGTTCAGATTTGGGGGCTGAAAGGTGTAATATGCATTGTAACCTGGTAGTGGATGGGTGCTTTCAGGAGCCTTGAACCAGGTCTCTGTTACAGCACAGATGTCAATGTTCTCCATTTGGAGAAGTGACTTGAGTGAGTGCATTTTGAGGTTTAGACTTCTAGCATTAAGTAGCATAACCCTTAGGATGCATTTGCTAGCAGATATTATGGTGGTAAATTTGTCATCAGGGCATTGTCTAAAAAAGGCACTATAGAGGTGGCAAGGGCCTTGGCCAGTATCTGGAATCCCAGGGGTGACTGATGAAGGCTGTCTCTGGCAAAGCATCGAAGTCTGTCTATCATGTCATCCCAAGCAGACAGATACTCGATCCCCTTTGAATGACACCTGTAACTTAGCCAGTTGTTGAAGTCAATCATTTTCTGCTTGTACTGTGGTATCATTCTTGGTGATGGTAGGATGCTACTCAAGGCTAGGGTCATACCTGCCTGGGCTACAAGATCAGAGAGCTACTCTATGTCTCTTTTCATGTAGTCCAGGGAGGTACATCTTAGGTCATTTACACCAACATCTATGATGACGGAGTCATATTTGTACTCGCTGTGGAGACACCCAAGTGCATGCATCATGTGGTGAATCCTGGCACCCAACAAGCAACTGAACATGATTTTCTGCTTATTCAGCTTAGTGAGGGGAATATCAGTGTGCCTTATGATTAAGTCACCTATGAGTAATGTGTTGGGTACATTGTTCTGCATTAGGGGCTTAGCTTGAGTGGCACACTGGTTGTGAGGGCTATGTGTCTTGGGGGTTATGTTTGGTCAGGATGGTTGCTTGCATTTGTGCCTCGGAGGTCTCTGTTGTTTGCGCAGATTTTTTGAGAGAGCCTCCGTGAAAGTGATTGAGTGTTTTGTGTTGCTATGTGACAGTGGTGGTGTGCTAACAGGGGGGCTATGTGTTGTCTGTGATGTGATGTGTGTGTGTTGACCATCTCCTACTGACTGGCTGACCCAGTCTTGGATTGAGAGAGCAAAGCCTCAAGTTTGGCTATGTACTTGCATCTCTCACAAGTGGATGTGCTTGGAGCTAGGGGGAGAGGGTTGTCTGTGCACATGAGGCAATTGCTGCATTGCCTCAGGATGCCCAGGTTCACCAGGTTAGCTAGAGAAAGCATCGGACACTGACCTTTGGACATGCCTGGAAAAGTGATCAGCTTTTTAAGAACTGGATTTTTTAATGCTTATATTAAGAACTGAAGCTTTTTGTTTCCTTTACAGACAGTTAGTGCTAGCGGTAGTGGGTGAACTTGCAACAAATTCTACAAGACATTCTGAGCAAGTGCTGGATTTAAGGTCTAATTTGAGTGCTCAGAGGTAAAGGTTTACAAAGTTTAAGGGAAAATTTGAAGAACAGACTTTAAGGCACTGGTAATGGTTTTACCTTAGCTAAGTGGCACTGCTCGTCATGCAAACCCATGCAAACACTTTTTTTAAACAGAAAGATAAAAGGGATAGAAATAGCCCAAAATGGCCAATAAAAATACAATTTCTGAGTTGAAACCACTCCTTTAGTGACAGATAGCCTGCTCTAAGCTTGCCACTCCCACTGATAAGCAAAGAAGCTGCCCTCTATCTCAATAAGGTCTGGGCAACACAGAAACCTCAATGCAGTCCTGAGATCAGCAAATCTGAAATCCAGACTATTCTGGTTACAGAAAGGCAGGAAACGAGCAAGGAGATGTTCATTTTTTTTGTTTTTTGATTTTTTTTTTTCAAAAATACAAAAATTAAAACTGCAAAAACACTTTTTAAAGCAGAAAAATGACTAGCGCACTTGAGTGTGTAGCCTACAACAGTAAAACAGTGGAATTTAACCTGAAACAAGCAAATAAAATGCAAACAGTAAAACGTAATGGAATGCAGTTTAAATGAGTACTAAGACTTAATAAACTTCTAGAATAAAGTGTTGTAAGCAAAAAACAAGCAAAAGAAGCAAAATGGAGGAACTTAAATCACCGAAAGTCTCTCCTCTCTCTTTCTGCTGCTGTAGAACTCTGCAGGATGCCCAGTCAGGATCATACTGACTGAGGTTAAACAAACTCAAAAACTGCTCAAACATGGTTTTTTAAACAGAAAAACTAAAATGGCCAACAAAAATAGAATTTCTGAGATAAAACCACTCCGTTAGCAACAGAGAGGCGGCTCAGAGCTTACCACTCCCACTGATAAGCAGAGAGGTTTCCCTTTATCTCAGTAAGGTCTGGGCAACACAGAAACCTCAATACAGTCCTGAGATCAGCAAATCTGAAATCCGGACTATTCTAGTTACAGAAAGGCAGGAAACGAGCAAGGAGATAGTATTTTTTGTTTGTTTTTCAAAAATACAACAATTAGAACTGCAAAAACACTTTCTAAAGCAGAAAAAAAGCTAGCGCACTCGAGTGTGTAGCCTACAACAGTAAAACAGTTGAATTTAACTTAAAATGAGCAAATAAAGTGCAAACAATAAAACTTAACAGAATACAGTTGAAATAAGAAGCTAGACTTAATAAACAGCTAGAATAAGTTGCGGTAAGCAAAAAACAACCAAAAGAAGCAAAATGGAGGAACTTAAATCACTTAAAGTCTCTCCTCTCTCTTGCTGCTGCTGCAGAACTCTGCAGGATGCCCAGTCAGGCTCTTGCTGAGGTTAAACATCACATATTTCATATACTAATGCCATGTTACTGTGAGTACAGGCTCACCAGATGTTTTTGAAATGACACAGCATGGATATGCTTTACCATTTGTACAATAGGTATCTATGATGGTGTTTTTTCTGTGACTTCTTCATTCGGTAGTGTGTCCTGGTCATCCTTCAGCTGTGCCATATGCTGTCCAGCTATCATACTTCATTGCAATCACATGTAGTCCAGCATGACAGACTAGACACATTCAGGCTGTCTTCTCTGATCATCCTGCAGAGCACCCCAAGTCACCTAAGTACTTAAACTACAAACTTCACCAGCTGTGCTTGGCCATGTATCTGGTGATACTCTTCCTCAGCAAGTCATAAGGATGTTGTATGTGGGTCATAAGCCAGAGTTGTAATGAGCAGGTAGCATCAACCTTTAAAAAGACAGTTATAATAGTTTAGGCATGGCTTGATTCCTGTATGTATGCTATTTAATTTGTTGGTTTATTAAAAATATAACTGGAGTGGCACACATAGCTTGCAAGATAGCTCTGTAGATGTTGCAATGCTAGACACAACCCACTCATTTGCCATTTTTGTGGATCATAGGAATTTAATATTGCTTGCAGGGCCTGCCTTTTATTATGATTTCTGGATTGCATACTTCCTAGCAATTGCTGGAATCCCAGACATATATGCTATCATTTCATAAGACTGTGAAAATCACATAGCTATTTGGGTGCAGATCACTGCAATAAGTACCAGCCTTAGAGCTTCAATTCTGTAGAATGCTTGCATGGTGGTGATTTGTCATTTGGGGAGATTTCTCCAGGAATTTAATGAATTCCTTCACACGCTGCAACACACAACTAAGGACTGTGTTCAGAATCAAAAGCATAGGTTACTAAGATATGCTGGCCACTAAAATGTCTTTGTAACTAGGTAGTCGAGTATTGCTGTTCCAGAGATGATTAGTGAGGTGGGCAACCACTGCAGTGCTTTTGGCATGAGGAATGCCCAGCTTATATTATATAAAGTGAGCAGCATATTCCAGTCTGTGTGGTCACTCAGCATAATTGCATTTGATTTTGCATAATTTTGCTGTCACACAGCAAGATGCTCCCACATCTAGTCTACATCTTGTGTTCACCATCAGCTGAATATACAGAAGTTTTACTGCTCTAGTAATTTCCTTCCCGCTATTGAAGGTTGCATGCAGCAATTTATTCTGAGACCATGATTTAGCGCATCACAAATGGTTGCTGCCTTTAACACACTGTTTATGAGTCTGATATTCTTCACCATCATAGTGTCATGTTATAATGAGTTGGGCAAGGCTGCACAATGTGATATAGACTTGTTTTAACAACTAATTGCCATGCATGCTCACAGCACCATCACTGCCTGCATACTACTGCTTTGTTCCGTTGTTTAAATGCTTACACTGATTTGAATAAACTGCATAGGCAAATGCAGGTGTGCAGTATCAGTTTTTAATTTTTTTTAGTCCTGGATTAGAACTAAACACAGTAAAACAGAGCTGAGATATTGCATTCATATAATTAATTTTCTCCCTTAACTGAATGCTTTGTCTAATGCCATTCTAGTTCTTTTATCTCAACGTGCTCAGATTATCGATATTGTGCTTAATACTTTGAATATAGAACACTATATTTAGAATAATGTCAGTGCATGCTTTTGTGTCTTGCTGATTTTTTCCACAGGTAGTCTAGAATATACATAGTTAATTAATGAAGTTTTTTGTAAATTGATTTTTCTTTACAGGCATAAGAAATACAGATGCTTTTATTATTCTTCAGCTGGCAATTTGTATTCCTGCCGGGGAGTTAGTCTTTGGCAGGATGTTTTTGCCAGAAGAAACAGAATCCTCAACTGAATATTGTTTTTGTTGTTGATTTGACACACACATAGTTACTTAGGCAATGTACATTTTCAGTATATATTTTAACTACTATAAGCTGCGGTACTCCATCCTTCAACTAGCAGTTTTTTTGTTTGTGTGGTTTAAAGCAGAGCTCTCTGTCTTCTTTCTCTGACTTTTTAATGAGTGCATTTTAGGCCTTGGTTTTCATTTGGTATCTGCTTGCTTCTAAGGCAAGAAGCTTCCAGCTCCTAACAGCAACATCCAGCAGCTAGCCAGTGGCCATTATGTAAAAAGAACACACATGCTGCCATCTTTTCAGATGATTATATGCTCTCTATAGTTACAGCAGCTAACCTCCTACGGTACAATGCTATCTTGGCTGCAGAGTTGTTCAGATGCATGATTGTTTCTCTTATAGTGTTTATTGAAAATCCTGGACATTGCTAACCCTACAAGCAGTGCCCTTATCTGTGTTGTATAACTTCAGAGTGGAGTTCTGAGGGGAGAGCCTATCTAGAAGGCACACAGAAAGTCCAATACAAATAGACACTTCTCAGGTCTAGACTCCAACTGGATGGCATTTTTCTGTGCACTGACATTCAGATTGTTGAGTTTGCTCTATACCCCTCTGCCTACATTGCTTTTTTTAAATATTTTTGCAAATACAATATCAAATAGTTACTCACAGTAAGGATTTCCTGGAAGGTCTGCAGGACTGTTAGACTGTGCAGAAATTTGAGCAGAATCTTTTATAGAAGTAAGATTTTCTGTAACACTTTCTAGTTAAATGAAAGTTTTTTCTGAAAGTTAATCCTGCTGGATAATAAAGTTCAATTTTGCTGAAGCATCTGCATTATTTATTTTTTACGTGCACTGTGCAAGACATTGCTCTTTCCTAATTACATCATTGCTTCCTGAAGAAATCCATTAATATAAATGACACTGATACATTGCATGCTCTCATCCACTGCTGCATTTATGACATTTTTAGAAAATAATACAAAAAACACACTGCCTTTAAGCAGTAAGAGAAAAATGTCAAGTCTTAACTCTGTTTCCATCTCTCTGTTTCTCTCACTCATGTTTCTTTTTAAGCTTATTTAGAGAGAAAGGAAAGTCGCTTTCCCATCACTGGCCACAGGCAAATCAGGTATTCATTGTCGTTTTCCCAGTTAATAAGTGAGAGAATGTTTTGCTTACAGAGAGAATGTCTTCATTAGATTATGATGTTAAAAATGGGGTCATTCTGGGTTCTACTACAAAACACTGACTTTCTGAAAGTCTACATACCAAAAGAATGAAAAAAAAGGGCGAAAAACTCCTTTTTCCCTATATTTTGCTAGGGAGAAATTCCCCTGCACCCTTCATGTGGGGGGGGAGGCAAGGCTCCCCACCCCAAACTTATATATGTCAACTCCACTGTCTCACAAACTTGAAGAAGGGAGAAATCTCCTTAAAAAAGTGAATCATTGCTGGCCACAATTAGAAACTGCACCAGCAATGATTTTCTACAGGCGAAAGTATTCAGTCTTACGTCATTCATTTTTTTTCCCTGCAGGCTACTGACACTCAAGCAGTTTCACCTTGAGCATTTGTAGGGAAGCCATGATGGGGTGGGGGGCTGACCCCTCATTGCTTAGGCATCACATGCATGAGTAGGATCTATGTTATATAATTATCCATACACATAAATTGTACATTTTTTGTTTCTACTCTGCATATTTACTTAACTAAATGTGTACTACAGACTGGAAAGTATTTCTGCAATATTGTATGTACTTCATTGCTGATTTTGTGAGTGAGTTAGGAGGGGGGGCATATATTTCACCTCCTAACAGTTCCACTCATCCTAGGTGTTATCAACATTTCATTCCATAATACGTAATACTATGCATATGTTTTCCAGAATGTTAGACTTCCTAGTTTGGTAAAACATATGATGAAGAAAACATTTTTTACCTAAACTTGATTCCTTGAAGAAATTCAAGTGGAGTTTAAACTAAATCAACATGAAAGAAAACAGGATTTTCTGAAATACATTTCTTACAACCCTAGTGGCAAAAGAAGATATAGCTACGTAAATAACCCTTAATATTCATGTCAATCATATAAGCCTCTTACAAGGAAAACCTGCTTGCAAGCTTACAATATAAAACAGTAAAAGGAAAATAATAGCGCCGTGGTAACCATTACAATTTGTCTGTCTCCTGCTTCTGTCTTGCAAGAATTTCAAAATCATTTCATAGACTAGAGCACTTTATTAAAGATATTCTAATAATTGTAAATGAAGAAGAAAGTATATAAAATATAGTGAATTTCTTTCTAAACAATGTATTTATTTTATTTTATTTTATTTCTCTTTTGTTGACCTAATTAGTCCCACCATGCCAGTAATGTCTTTTCAGGGGAGACTCAAGATTATATTCATACTGGCTAGAGGAAATTTGACCAGAGCACCAGGGCAATTCCATACTCTTTTTTTTATATAAATAACATGAGATCTTTTATATCCACACTGCATCCTATCACCTCAGGCAGATGGGACTTAGTTTAACATCTCAAACAAAAGGATGATGCACCCAAATGTGCATCATCCCCCCATGCTGCATTTTCACTGTTAGTAACAGAAAAAAACAATAAAATAACCCAAACACCTGGGGTGGGAATAGAACCCACAGCCTTCTCATTGTCCAGCATTGAAGAGCCACTGACAATTGTTTAATGTTTTGCAATTCATCACAATTAGATTAAGCCTTCTCAGACTTAGTTACTTAATTACTTTATGTATTTATGTATTTGCTATTGCTCCTGTGGTGGACCACTAAGCCTCCCACCTCCCATCTACTTGCCTGGTCAATCTACTCATTCTCTGGAGGTGAGAGCTGCAGCCCATTAATTCTCCTTAGGGCAGGGGTCATATGATTGGAGCAGTGCCATCATCATCATAACAAGGGAACAGTTTGCTTTGCTACATTCCAAGCGGTGGAATGCAGTAAGCATATGTATGGGGAGCAACTCCCTCTTTCAAAAGGGATGTTCCTCTCAATCTGGTTCTGCTTAGAACTGGCCTCTCATTTTAGGCTCACTCATTTATTTCACATATATCCATGTAGTGCTAGGATCATGCTTTTCAACTAGAAAGAGCACACTTTATATGTAATGTTACTTAGAAACAGTTTGCACAACAACTGTACATAAATCTTTCTGCTACCAGCAGAAGTTTAAATCTGTATTAGAGCAGAGTGACAAAAGATCTGATCATTAATTATGGAAATATAAAATCATCTTTTACCCAGACAGTTTATTCACCTAAGACAGCATGCTTACTTTCTGCTTGTTAAGCATACTACTCATCAGATAGCTAGATCACCTCAATGTCTTCGCGTAAGTCCTCTACTATTTTACTGCATTTATAGTTTGTAGGTTTGTGTGTTTGAATATCATGACTGACATCTACCAAAGTGTGGCTCTGGGGAAATCCTTAACTATATCCTAGATAACCCATGTTCAAGTAATGGCACAGCAAAATGGAAGGACTGTGAATGAGTGGAATTTGTTGTTTCACCCTTCCACGGAGGGGGAAAGCCACTCTGTTTCTGTCACTAGACACGTCTGTGTAGTGGTGACTCTGACAGCATAAAGGTGTCACAGGTGACTCTGTAATGCATGGAGCCAGGAAGACCTGGAGGGGAGTATGCAGCAGCTCACACAAAGAAGCACATGTGGTGGAAATCACATCCGCTGTGCAGTTTAGGCCAGCTAAGTACAGAGGCTTGCAGACAGGCCTGATCTCCTTATCTCCTGAATCTCATCAGTGGGAATTAAAGGACTGATGAGGCTTTCATCTCAGGCAGGGAATGAATGGGCCATAGGGCTGTCACCCTGTCTAAGGAATGAACAGGACTGACTCTCATTCTATACAGAGAAATAATTATGCCATTTGAGAGTATGAAAAGAACCATTTGGTTTGCCCACGTGGATGGAAAATAAGACTGAGATCTACTGATCTTCTAGAAGCTGGATTGGCATAACTCCAAATTTTTATTTTTTATCACCCACAAAATCATTTAGTGGTTACTTAAAAATAAACAGAAGTGTGCATTATTTATCTGAGAGCAGTAGCTTGTTCCATATGCTGGGCAGAGGATGTGTCACATTGTGCTTCCTCTTCCTGTTGAGTTTATTTAGTTTTTGTGCTGTGTTGCATTACTTAGTATTTGTCTGATAGGCTGGCAATCCAGACTCTCTGCTTTAAAAATAGCCAACTCTGGCAATGCCTTAAATACCAAGCTCATACCACACCTCTAGAGTCAATGTAGTAAAGGATACAGTCCAATGTGTCTTACCCTATCCAGGTAGGTTAAATGTTTTAGTTCCAACACATTCTTTGTGAGAAACCCTTACACTTTCTCTGGTTGTGCAAGGTGTTTCAGAAGGTCAGAAAAAGCTCCACTTTTTGTGCAGTTGTATACAATGGCAGAGTTATCCATCTTGGCAATTCCGATGTTTCCTTTAGCATTAAATCAGCTACTTCAGACACCTTGTGAAGTACTGTGAAGCCATTCTGATCAAAACTGAAATATTCCCTCTATAAGTGTGCCTATTTGTACTTGCCTTATTCTTCTTCCTTTTCTTTTTAAAAAGCATTTTATTGTAGCATTTAAAAATGTTGATGAATAAATACTTACATTCATGAGTAATCACTGGGAGCAATGTTTAAACTTACAGCCTGTATTATGATCACACTCATGCCCTTATCAGCAAGTAGAGCTATATACACCCACTAACTGAACCTACCACCTATAAATCACACTCATGCCCTTATCAGCAAGTAGAGCTATATACACCCACTAACTGAACCTACCACCTATAAATCACACTCATGCCCTTATCAGCAAGTAGAGCTATATACACCCACTAACTGAACCTACCACCAATAAATCACACTCATGCCCTTATCAGCAAGTAGAGCTATATACACCCACTAACTGAACCTACCACCAATAAATCACACTCATGCCCTTATCAGCAAGTAGAGCTATATACACCCACTAACTGAACCTACCACCTATAAATCACACTCATGCCCTTATCAGCAAGTAGAGCTATATACACCCACTAACTGAACCTACCACCTATAAATCACACTCGTGCCCTTATCAGCAAGTAGAGCTATATACACCCACTAACTGAACCTACCACCTATAAATCACACTCGTGCCCTTATCAGCAAGTAGAGCTATATACACCCACTAACTGAACCTACCACCTATAAATCAGTACAATCTTCTGAGTGTTTTCCTCTATTATGGTGAAACTTACAGGAACCCATTAATATTTCTTATTGTCGGAAAAATGGCCCTAACACTCTCTACCAACATGCTTCTCCCCTTATATCACTGTAGCTGCCCATATGTCTTATTTTTTCTCTCTCTCTTACTTATACAGTTACCTTCTTGGCTGTAACTCCCTAAGTCTGTCATCCTCTGCCGTCCTCTCTTTAACCAATCACATATGGCTACACTAATATCACCATTCCCTTATCTTCTACTACCCGTGCCCCTCATGGCCACATTTTCCCTCTTTCTGTTACTGTTGTCTACTCTCCTTCACCACCTATGCACAGCTAGTTTTCTAATCCACTTCCCATTTCCTCTCATCATTTGACCCATGTGTCCTTCCAGAGTATCACACATTTAACTTACCTACTGCCAACTACAGTTCTGCCATTTCTGCTAACACTCACCACCCTTTGTCTTCCCCTTCCACACCCCAAAACATGTGTACTACTCATTCACTAGCTTCTTGTTATAAACTGATTCCAACATCCTTATAACATTTCCCATAGTTTTCTCACCTGTATGCATGCACATATATACACATAAAGACACGACACATTCGCACACAGGCTATGTCTGTTCTTCTCCTCACTTCCCCAACATTTGTCATCGTTATTAAACTCTTCTGTAAATTCACTGCGATTATTTAAATCTAAAAAATTACCCCCTGGACAACCTTTCTAATTTGCTTACAAATTTTCCATCATTCTTTCCACTCCAAATCTTTTGAAATTTCACTACTGCCTTCCAGCTCTGCTTCAGTTTCTCCGTACTCTATAGACTCTCTGTTCCAAGGCATCCTATAACCTGCCTATCTATTTTCTCCTTCCCTATCCATGCTTCTGTTTTACCTTCTTATGGATATATTTTCCATACCTGACTCTACCTCTCATCGTCCTCCTCCGAATGATTTGCTTAGTGCCTACATATACTAATCATGACCATTCCTCTACAACACAAATCAGCCCTACCACTATAAACTTAAAAACATCATTCTTGCTTTCCTCCAACAGTTTTCTCTATTGACTCACTCTCCTCTTCCACTGCCTCCTGAAAGTTTCCTTCCATCAACCACCCCCTTCCCCTAACTTTCATTCCAGCAAACCATCCAAATTTGCAATATGAGGGGTTGCTCGTTGGAACCTTCTATGCACATTCCTGCTCATGGCCTTTTCTACTGTAACCACCTTACTTCCCCTTCTCATTTTTTCACTCATATTCCAGTGTACACTTCCTAATGTGTTCTGTTCTCACCTTAACCTTTGCCACCATCACGTACCTCAGAAAATCAGGCATACCCCTACCCCTCACAACTGTGTCTAATCTGATTCTGCAAGCCATTACTCTTTTGCCTTTCACACAAACCTGGCATGTATTTTCTGAACAGTTGTGAACCATTTCTTCTCTAGATCCTTCAGTCACATTTTGCCAAATATGTCAACACTAGTGGAGGTACCCTTACCCTCACCACTTGTGTTCTATTTAAATGGTTACTTAGCCTAACAGTGAATGCACTGTGTCTGCCAGTGAAAGCATGCATTCATCTGCAAATAAATTAAAACTGGCAATCTCTTCCTTTTCAGCCATTCCCTACAACAAATTAGTTACTACCCAATATAACACCTTCATTTCTAACAGAAACATGATAGGGGGCAATGTGAAAACTTACTATGAAGTCCCCCTTCAAACTTTAAAGATCTCTGACTCCCACATTTACCAATGTAATCACCATTGGTGATCTATACGGGACCTCTCTTAACGATGTTTATTTCCTAACACCTTATCTAGTACCTCAAACATAACTTCTCAACTGACAGTATCAGATTATTTTTATATATGAAAAAGTATTATACCTGGCTTTCCCTGTCCTGACTCCCATCTACTCTATAAAGACCAGTTGCAACCTTCATTGGTCATGTGTCAACTTAATGAAAGGAGGATAGTGCTTGGTGTTACCATTTGCAGTCTAGCTGTCTGTACCATCACCAGTGTCTTAACATCTGCACTGCATGAATAGATCAGATTGGAATTTACTGGGTCCTGTTTACCACCCTTCCTTTTTTCCCAATAATAGTCTCATGTGTTATTGCTGGAGTCAATTAGCATAATGTACAACATACAAGGTTCAATCCTGACCTCAGGCCAATGCCTGTTAGGAGTTTGCATGTTCTCTCTGCCTCTTTATGGAGTTCCTCCCTGCATGTTTTTGCTGTGTCTCTATGGGATTCCTTCCACCTCTGAAAAAGATGCTGAGTGTTTCTATTTCAAATTCACCCAAGAATGGAGCTGTGGGCAGCAGTACAGACTCTACAATGATGCCATATGGAGAAAAGTGTTGTATATACAAACTACCTTGGGCATCTACTGTTTTGTGCAGTATCCTCAAGACAAGAGAACATGGATTGCAGACTGCAGCCAGTGGCAGGGCTATCCACTCAATGGTGTAAAATATGGCTCTAGGTGACTTGGACATGTTGTGTAATGTCAACAAATGGGCATGGGTATTTGCCGGTGATAAGTGGATTAAGGATCTGACCTACTCCAACCTACACCAGGGACCCATACTAGTAGTGGAAAAGGTGTATGTGGCCCTTTTGGACAGTGTGTGCCCACCATAAAGCCCAGCAGCATTAGATCAATAAGCTACTGGCTGGCCGTTTCCAGTTGCCTAGCTTGGGTTACCTGGGGATAGCTCCGTTGAGTGAAAGATGGATGTAAAACCAATCGACCTGCCGAACATGAACTAAGAATTGCTACACTTAATGTAGGTTCACTGACAGGACGAAGCTTGGATGTAAATGACATGATGGTAAGAAAGAGGCTGAACATTATATGTATCCAGGAGAAAAGAAAATACTAGATACACAGCTCAACAATTTAAACCATGACTTTTTCTGGAGATCTCTGTATACATGTGCAAGATAGATTTACAGGGTATAATTCTTCACATACACAAACTAAATTCAAAAATTCTACTTTTACTCATTATTAATACTGAGGTTCAGCAGCAACAGACAGATTTCGCTGTGTGATTTTCATTTTCTTTTTCATTCATTCATTCTCCTGTCACCCACTTTATCCTTTCATGGTCACTAGAGAGCCAAAGCTTATCTCAGTACCCTGTGGTTTCCAGGCTAGAATCAAACCAGAACCATCACAGCAGTTATCATTCCTGCTTTGGAAATACTTGCATTCATATTCCTAAGGTAGCCACAAATGTGGTCAGCCAAAAAAAGATGATTTTCCTTAAGTAACCGTCTGCTTTCATACTTCATTAAGAACCATGAATTGTGTGTCACTTAGAACTTCACTTTGCTGCAAACTGGATCTTGTCAGCTATAAATGTATTATTTTTTTTAATTACCCAATTTACTCTACCAACACATGCGCACACACACACACACACACACACACACACACACACACACACACACACACACACACACACACACACACACACACACACACACACACACACACACACACACACACACACACACACACACACACACACACACACACACACACACACACACACACAACATTGGCCCTGTTAGAAAATATATGAATTCTGATTTTGCAGAACAATTTTTTGTTAAAAAAATAATTACTTATGAGACTATCTGCCATAATGATTAAGGTCTTCGCCACTCATGCACAAGGTACAGCATTTGACCCTGACCTCTGGCCAATGTCTGTTTGGAGTTTGCATGTTCTGCTTGTGTTTCTGTGGGGTTCGTCCCACCTCCAAAATGCATGCTGAGTGTTTCTGTCTCAAAACTCACTCAAGAGTGGAATTGTGGGCAGCAGCCTTATGGGGAAGAGTTATATAGACCAACCACTTTTGGCATCTATTGCAATGACCAGGTAGGAAAAAATGGATCACGGACAGTAAACGACACTCATTGGCAAGGTTAACCACTCGATGGTGTAAAAATATGGCTCTAGTTGATTGGATCATGTTCACAAATGGTGAAAGATGTGCATGGGTATTTTCTGATGATAAGGTGGGTTAAGGACCCAGGCTACTCTGACCTCTACCAGGGACACATGCTAACTGTGGAAGGGGTGTATGTACCCCTATTGGCCAGTATAAGCTACTGGACAGTCTGTGTCCAGTTGCCCAGCTTAGGTTACCTGGGGTAGTTCTATTGAGCGAAAGTTGGATGTAAAGCCAATCAGCCTGCCAAACATGAACTAAGAATTTCTACACTCAATGTAGGTTCACCTGTGGAGGTGGAAGGGCAGTAGAGCAACAGGCTAGAAATGGTATGGGAACTATGGTGAGAGATAGGCTTCAGAAGGCAGTGAGGGATGTCATCAGAATTAGTGACAGACCCAGACTCCAGCCTAAAGATAAGGCAGTATTCATAATCTCAGCCTATGCTCCACAGCAGGGCTGTGATAGTGAGGAAAAGAGTGCGCTCACACAGCAGGTGCAGGACCTACCATATAAATCCAGATAACATGAAATGGTATTGGTAATGGGTGAACTGACTGGAAATATTGGGATGTTCAGAACTGGACATGAGGACTGCCTGGGTTCACATGGGTGGGGAAATAGGGGAGACACCATGCTAAACTTCTGAGTGGTAAATGGTTTAATAGTCACCAGGTTCAAAAAGACAGAAAGTCACAAGATCACATACAAAACTGGCCAACATGCAACACAAGTAGACTTCCTGTTAGTAAGGAATGGGCACTGGGCTACAATTGGAGATTGCAAAGTCATCCCCAGTAAAACAGTCTGCTCACAGCATAAACCACTGGTTGCCACAATCAGCTGCAAGCAGTGTTCAGAGAAGGCACTATGGTCAACAGAGACCAAGCTGAAGAGCTATGAAGTTTACTAGACAGAAAGAAACAGTTCAAGGAATTACTCAGGACTGTAGCTCCTCAGAAAGAAGAGGAAATAGGTAGAGCTGAAGAAGAATGTCAGTGCCTCAAATCAGCATCTGTGAGGACTGTAGTTAAGATATGCAACTGAGCCAGGTATGGGAATAACATACATAAGGAAAGATGGTAGTGGAATGTAGAAGTCTAGAAAGTCATCAAAAGAAAGGAGTACAGGAAAAAGTGGGAGACAGAAGGATGGATCAGGCCAGGAAGGAATACTGGCTGGCTAACAGAGAGGCGAACAAAGGAGTTGCAATAGCAAAGAACAAGGCATCAGAGGCACTCTATGAACTTTTGGAAAGTGGCTCGGTAGATGACACAAAGAAACTATATCATGTTGCAAAACAAAGACAGAAAGATAAAGATGATAGTCAGATGCCCTTCTTAAGGGATGCCAGCAACAACCTGATCACCAGTCTACACGACATTATAGAAAGATGGAAGGAGTACTTCCAGCAGCTTCTGAATGAGGAAAACCCCACAGAAGCTGTACTACACCAGACACAGCCTGCGATGAGAGAAGAAGATGAACCCATCATAGAAGAAGTAAGAATGTACTAAGGAAAATAATGTCAGGGAAAGCAGCAGGCTCAGATGAGGTCACAGCAGATGTGATAAAGATTTTGGAGAGAAAGGGGAGAAACTGCTCCTGAGCATATTCACAGCAGTGTGGAGAGAAAGGCATATCCCAGATAACTGGAGAATACACATATGCTGCCAGTGTACAAGAACAAAGGGGACATCTACAATGGCAGGCAGTATAGAGTTATCAAACTTCTGTCACATTGCATGAAAGTTCTGGAGAGGGTGATTGATAAATGGATACTCAGAGTAGTGGAAAGCAAGATGTGAAATGAGCAGTTTGGATTCAGATTAGGATGCAGTACAACTGACCCAATGTTTGCAGTGAGATAGATACTTGAGAAGAAGCTAGAATTGAGGAATGAGTTCAACTGGGCATACCTAGTCTTGGAAAAAGCATATGACAAAGTCCCAAGAAAGCTGATTTGGGTAGTCCTGCAGTGGTTCAAAGTCCCAAAAATATTGGTACAATTAGTATAAGGTATGTACAAGGACCCAATGACACAAGTACGATCAGTGTTCAGACTCACAGAGGGGTTCCCAGTGGCAGTGGGTGTACATAAGGGTTCAACTCTGAGCCCGCTGCTGTTCATAATAGAAATGGACTACATTAGCAAACAAGTCAGAGGGGACAGATCAAAAAGTTGCTGGATACAGATGATGTGGCATTGCAGGTGAACTCTGAGCAAGAACTTCAGCAAAGTATGGGGAATGGAGTTCAAACATCAAGGAACCTGGGATTAAACTGAGTATAGATAAGACAGTTTTAATAGCAGCAAATGGGGAAATTGGAAGACGCTAAGAACTGAGACAGAATGGAAAATAGTGGAACAGGTTAACATCTTCAGGTATCTGGGAGGGGTGGTTGAGTAAGGGTAGTCTGAATGAGGAGGTCAAAGCTAGAATAAGGGGTTTGCAGGCAACTGGCACAGAGTGTCAGATGTAGTGTATGACAGAAGATTGTCAAAGATGCTGAAAAGTTAAGTGTAAAAAATAGTGTTATGATCAGTACTACTGTGTGGTACAGAAACCTGGGCAGTAAAGGCCAAACATACATGGAAGCTGGAGGTGATGGAGATGAAGTGCCTGGGATACGAGGTGGGATGTACCCCGTGGGGCAGATAAAGAAATGAGGGTTATATAAGAGCAGAAGCTAAAGTATCTCCAATAGCAGAAAAGGTCAAAGAGAACAGATTATGGTGTTTTGGTGCATGTGCAGAACATCAGAAGGCAGTCTGGTGAAGGAGATTTGGGACAGACAGGAAGAAGGCAAGAGGAAACAAGGGCATTTGGTAAAGAGGTGGATGGACTGTGTGAGGGAAGACTAGTTGACAGTCAGGCATGAGTGTTGATGACAGTAGGAGAGTGACACTGAATAGAGAGAGAAATGGAGACAGGTGACAGTCCCATGTAGAAATAGGAAAAAGGGGGTTGATGATGATGATGTTTGTTTTGTAAATAGTAGCTGTAAAAGCATGATACATCTACAGCTGTTTTGACTGCCCTTGTCATACATTGTCTTGTATCCCTGCTCACGATTCTGTACTCCTCTGCTTCTCCTTCTACTGTTAACTGTCTCTACTTCTTCTTCTTCCATCTTCTGAACTTTTTTGACATCATTACGCATTTTAAAAGACTTGGAAATTGCAGAAAGTATACTGCTTAATTGTCAGAAATGAGCTTATATAAGTTACCTAAGGAATGCTTAAATAACTATATTGGAGAAGTGGCATGCCTGATTTTGAAATGATATCTAGGAATAGAGTCATAAGTTTAATATCATAAGTTGATCCTCAAGAAATTTGACGCTGTAACCCCAAATTGATATACCTACAATGTGGAATAATCTCATATTAACATATACCAAAATAATTTGAATAATAAAAATTGGGACTGCCTTTTTTCCCACGTTTTCCTAATACTGGGTGATTTTAACTACCCTGCCATTAACTGGGAAAACTACTCATGTACCAACACCTTTACCCAATGGTTCTTGGAATTCATAAATTCCAACGCCATGGATCAACTAATCCATAGTCCCAACAGGGGCTCCAATATCCCAGACCTGGTCATTATCAATATGGGAAATCGATGCTCCACACCTATGGTCACCCCCTCGTTAGTCAGGTCTGACCATAAGCTAATCACCCTTAACATCCACATCCCATCCCCACCCCCCAGTAAGGAAACCCCCATAAAATCTTCTCCAAAGCCAACTTCATGCTACTCAAGTCAGAAGTGACAAACTTCATGACACCCATGAGGCGAGAACTGAACATTCAACTGCTGAAACCAGCACTAAGACACTGTATGAGCACATCCACTCATGCATGAATCATGCCATCCCAAATAAAACCAAGATGCTCTCATCCAAAAAAAGGAAGTCAATCTGGTGGTCCCCTGCCATAAACAAACTTTACAACAAAAGGCAGAAACTGTTGCAGAAAAGAGGAAAATCCCAGGATGCAAAAAACTCCCTTACCAGCCTCAGTAAGAAACTGAGATCCCTCATAAAATCCTCCAAAGAATCTAAAGACAACCACAAGGCATTCTATAGCTATGTCAAGAATCTAAATGGCAATGCTCAGATCTGCTCTGAGCTAAAACAGAATTGCATTAAATATACTGATCCCAAGGATATTTGCAATATCCTGGCAGATCGATTCAGTGCCAACTTCACCCCCCTCTCACCCCCTAAACAACCCATCTCAATACCGGAAGATTGCCAAATTCTGGTAATAATGGCCACACAGGTAAAAATCGCACTCTCCAAAGCTAGGAATACAGCATCCATGGGACCAGATGAAATCCCAGGCTGTGTACTACATGAACTACAATATGAACTGGCACCTCACCTAAGTGTCATGTTTGATCATAGCCTCACCTCAGGTTTCATGCCCACTGAGTGGCGCACAGCTACATTTATCCCACTCCACAAGGGGGGATCCACCTTGGATCCCAGATTACTGTCCCATCAGTCTGACGAGCCTTATCTTCAAGGCCATGGAGCATATTATCATAGAACTTATAAACAAAGACATTGGCTCCCTTCAAACACTGGACCCTACCCAGTTTGGGTTCGTGAAGGGCTGATCTTGTCTCCTGACCCTGATTGACTTCTTTGAATCAGTCTCCAGAGCCATGGACAAGGGTAAGGTGGTCCACACAGCCTATCTAGACCTTGCCAAGGCCTTCAACACCATCCCCTCTCTGGAATCATAGATAAACTTACTAAGCTGGGCATCAATCCCTACATCATCCAATGGGTTGCTATCTGGCTTACTGATAGAACCCACACTGTAAAAGTAGCTGACTCCAAATCCAGCTCCAGACAAGTGACAAGTGGAGTACCTCAGGGTTCAGTCCTGGGACCGCTCTTGTTTGGCATCTACTTCTCTTAAGTACAGGCCAACACTAAGGGACTCTGGCTAACAAAGTTCACAGATGACTGCAAACTGGGAGCCATTACTGAATCCCCAAATGATGTGGATACTCTACAAAAGGGCCTTACAGAAACTGATGCTTGGTGCCAGAGCCATGGGCTCAAGCTCAGTGCCAAGAAATGTATAGTTATCCCCTTTGGGAAAAAATATGTACCCATGAATTGCCATATAGGTGGCAGAACACTAAACACCGGAAGTGTGATACGAGACTTAGGGACACAGGTGGACAGTGGTCTCACCTTCGATAACCACATCGCCACAACACTCAGGAAATCCTTCTATGTGGCACACCTCATCACTAAGGGCTTTTCATCCAGAAAAAAGGAGGTCATTGTCCCACTGTACTCATCCATCATTAGACCCATTATAGAATACAATGCCCCATTTGGTATGTACCTCTCAAGACATCTACAGCAACTGGAAAGGCCACAGAAATACCTCACCAAAAGAATCACAGGCCTAAAGCAGATGCCTTACGCTGGCTGCCTTAAAAAACTCCAGCTGTACTCTGTCGCATATCGTCTACTCAGAGGCGATCTCTGCTTAACATACAAGGCCATGTCAAACCCAGAGCTGTTGGACATGCTACACTTAAAGAAATCCCAATCCCTCAGAGCCACATGCTCCAGGGATCTAAACCTTGTCATCATAATAAACAAAACATGCTGGAGGGATAGGTTCCTGACCCAGAGACTCCCCAGACTCTGGAATAGATTGCCCATACATGTCAAGCAGAGTGCCTCTTTGGCCCTCTTCAAAAGGAACCTTGACGATTGAATGGGAGAAAGGAAATTCACCCCGGGGATCACGTCAGTCACCCTGCAAGACAGGGGTCCAGGGAAGTAAATAGTCTGGGAAGAAATAGCCAGGGAATTGTTATGGCTAAGCTTGTAAAAGCCCTAGGGCTGATAGCCTAGTACCAACCTATGAACCTATGACCCAGTGTTGTTGCAGTGCTGGAAGGGACTATAACTAGATAAGGGGATTCACATCAGTGATCTGACCGGCACAGACCCTTCAAAATATTACACTAGGGTAGCAAAAGCAATAGGAAAAAAAACAGCCTAAAGAATTTAAGACATCATTTTGATATCCCATTAGTATAGCAAGGAACCTAAACACCCATGTGTATATACTGAATCCCTTTAGTTGTCTCATTTATAAGCATAGATATTTCATTTATAAAAGTGCTGTGGATGCATTCCATATTTCTTAAAAAAATCGGTGCTAGTGGTAGGTTTACTGTGTATAGTACAACACTGAGAATTTGTAAGAAGTCTAATTAAAGTCACCTTTTAAGAACTCTTGTTAAAAGGTGA
Organism: Protopterus annectens; assembly: GCF_019279795.1. Taxonomy (NCBI): domain Eukaryota; kingdom Metazoa; phylum Chordata; order Ceratodontiformes; family Protopteridae; genus Protopterus; species Protopterus annectens. Next base: position 295,585,593 of record NC_056735.1, read on the forward strand.
GCGTGCAGTCCACAACTTCAAAGACATTTGCCTCGCCTAGAAAGGGACTTTCATGCCCAAGCATGGAAACTCTTGAGGACCTTAATCGGGGAGGGCACTGGCACACCAGGTGCATAACTTTGGATCTATTCTATGAATGCCAGGTTCCTAACTGTAGGTACTTGAAGAGTACTAGGCATGCACTTGTGGATGTACAGAAATATGCAAAGCAGTCTGACCTAAGCTGGAACACCAAGGCTGTGCATTTTATGAAGAGTTGCATTCTTTAACAGACTTTGAAAATGCCCTGAAGTGAAGCGGGAGTAGTCAGAAATCATGTCCATTGAGTATGCTGAATTAATTTAACTTGGAAGTGAACTTTCATTTTTCACTGTAAGTAAACTGCATTTGAACTAATGAGTCTCTCTCCAGTGTATGATATTTACTATTCTGTTGGAAAATGTAGACCCATTTTGTTCAACATATTTTAAACTGCACTGTGTCTTTCTGTTCCTGCTTTGTAGCCTGGAAGTGCAAAACATTTATGAGTTAATTATGTCACTTGTAAAGAGTAAACTGTTATCTCTCTGTTTACCACTCCCAAAATAGAGAGTGGGAACTGATTTCATTTTGTGAGTAAACCGTTACATTCTAGAAAGCATATAGGTGGCAGTACACTAAACACCGAAAGTGTGATAAGAGACTTAGGGACACAGGTGGACAGTGGTCTCACCTTCGATAACCACATCGCCACAACAGTCAGGAAATCCTTCTATGTGGCACACCTCATCACTAAGGGCTTTTCATCCAGAAAAAAGGATGTTATTGTCCCACTGTACTCATCCCTCATTAGACCCCATATAGAATACAATGCCCTGTATGGTATGTACCTCTCAAGACATATGCAACAACTGAAAAGGCCGCAGAAATACCTCACAAAATGAATCACAGGCCTAAAGCAGATGCCCTACGCTGACTGCCTTAAAAAACTTCAGCTATACTTTGTCGCATATCGTCTACTCAGAGGCAATCTCTGCTTAACATACAAGGCCATGTCAAACCCAAAGCTGTTGGACATGCTACACTTAAAGAAATCCTAATCCCTCAAAGCCACACACTCCAGGGATCTAAAAGTTGTCATCACAATAAACAAAACATGCTGGAGGGATAGGATCCTGACTCAGAGAATCCCCAGACTCTGGAATAGACTGCCCATACATGTCAAGCAGAGCGCCTCTTTGGCCCTCTTCAAAAGGAACCTTGACGATTGGATGGGAGAAAGGAAATTCACCCTGGGGATCACATCAGTTGCCCTGCTAGACAGGGGTTCAGGGAAGTAAATAGTGTGGGAAGAAATAGCCAGGGAATTGTTATGGCTAGGCTTGTATAGGCCCTAGGGCCAATAGCCTAGTACCAACCTATGAACCTGTGAGCCTATGAACAAAATGGAGAAAAACTCATACAGATGCTGATGCAGGCAGACACAGATAAAGAATAGCATATACAGACCCTTTGGAAGAGGTGCTTCGCTCAAGGATCAGATAAGTATAGCCAATGTACTGGCCATCCCAATGACCACCTATTACTAAAGAAACTGAATAAAGATGATGATGTCAACGCATATTTTATTTCTTTTAAAAGATATACAATCCTGAAAAACTGGCCTTAGTCTGACTAGTCTAAAGTTTGCCCTCAGAACATACACAGGTAGTACACAAAATATATATGGATTTGGAAGGTGCTGATTATATGGACTATCAGAGACTAAAAAATAAATGGCTAGCTAAGGAATGTGTGCCTTCCGAAACACAATTGATGATATTTCATAACTGAACATTTAGTGCAAATAAAATAGCAAAAGCACAAATATCTGATCTAAAGCATATTTTAAGCATAATAATTAGAACTAGAAGTGAACAGGAAAAAGTAAAATTATAGACCTTTTGAAATGAAATAGATTGAGCGTGTAACCCCAAGCGTACTGATAAAAGGTTGTACTTACTGAAAAGTCACTAGATTATGAAGCATGTTTTAAAACTGAATAGTTAAAACTTATAACTAAAAATGTGCAAAAATCTTTGAACACAAAACTGTCAGTAACTGGACTAGTCTATTTCAGAGACAGTAAGTAGGGGACACATTGCTAAAACTGTTTAATTAGTAATAGGAATGATATACCCATACCTCTCAACCTTTTACCTCAAGAAAAGGGACAAAGCCTAAAATAATGGGGGGGCGCAAAGGCCCAAAAATAGGGACAGAGATTATATTTTACTCTTATAAAATCTGAAATTTGCTAGAATAACAGGATGGATGTTAACATGCATTTATTGAAGGATAAGAATTCTGAAACTGACATGTATGTCATTATTTAGTGACATCAGTGTTCAATGATGTGACAGAAAGTTACAAATTTTGTGAGGAACAGACCAAATATATGAGGCAATAATCTGTGCATTCTGTGAAAATCTGGACAGTTGAGAGGTATGGCCACACGTAACAAAATGAAATATCTAATCAATGTTGTTCATGAAAATGCAAATACTGTGCATATCAAAAATATGATTTCTGTCCATCATGCTGATAATGAAAATATGCTGACTGAATTTGAGAAGGTTACTATCATGTTAGTAGAATCAGCATATAATCTCTGTGCCACTACTAAATTAGCCAAGTATATAGCTTTGGTGAATGATAACAAAAGGGCTACAGAAGGCTAGGGTCACAGTGATATTTATTAAGGAGCAATATATCTGCAGACTTAAAGGGGGAAGTAATGTTTTCATGGGGAAAGGTAGGAGTGTCCTATAATACATGCAGAATGTCTGACTCTGTTGGGTACAATAATACATTCTGTAGCTTTACTTAATAATGATTCACTTTATGCCATAACTAGGCAACACTTCCATTTCATGGCACTGTGGATATTGTGACAGGAAGGAGCACAGTTAGATAATCAGTGTCCAGACTACACCCCTTGTAAAACTGGGGGAGGGGGCAGCAGCCTAGCACACTGTTAGAAACAGACAGCTCTGAATATATTGTGGGTAAAAATGGAGGGCTGTAGTAACAGTACTCTGATACTGTTAAAATATATAGTTCACATAAAGAAAAGGGGGTAGATTTAGACCCTTTAAAACAAAGTAGAATCTATCTTTGGCTTGAAGCAACAGAAGAACCAGTGTGTCACTTACTCTTATCAAAAAAAAAAGATACCAGGATAATGAAAGAAATCAGTGAGGAACTGAAAGCGAATAACCTTAGATCATAATATGGAACCTTGTCAGAAAATGTTTAGCCATTAAAGTAATGGATGGTGCATCTATAAAAATAAACGAGAAGAGACTCCTATTGCCAAACCTAATAAGAGTAAAAAGGGAAACTGAACAGAGTCCTTGGTTTTCTTCTGCAATGATAAACCAGCAGATGAGGAAAGGACACAGTAGCAGGTACTTAGTTAAGAGACAGACGTTATTGAGCTAAAAGTTAAGGACTTGCTAAAACTAAAACCAGAAGAAAGTCAGAGTCACAAATACACTTGTGTAAAGGAAGGAATAGGACAAGAATAAAGAATTGTTTACAGGAAAGAACAGGAGAAAAAGAAACACCCATACCTGTATATATAACTGAAGAGGTTATACCCTTTACATAAGTTCAATGTACTGACAAATGTGTTCCTGACTTGGCAGATTTGCAGAGAAGCAATGGACATTTTAAGAAAGTACAGTGGGAAGATATTTCATAACAGATGGCCAGAAGAGAAGGTGAAAGAGATGAACAGATTGTCTTCAACCAACCACATATTTATTGGCTGACTGATTGCATTTGTTGACCAAGGTAGTCTAACTGGGCTTTGGTAACCCCGTTCAGAAGAGGCCCAGGGAGAAAATATACAGAAAAAACTGTTTTTACACAGCTCCACAGAGTTAGGCGACCAGCCCCTGCTCTGCTCTATTCATCTGTGCAATCCAAGGAATCTGTTGCATTCTGATAAACAGAAGTACAATTTTATACTGCATTTGCACTTTTAAACTGTATTTTTGCTATATTGCTGATTTTTTTAAAACTATTCTTACTGATGTGTTGCGCTTTGCCTGCTGCAGCATAGACTAGACTCAGACCTGCTGAATCTGGTTCTTTTTGTTAAATTGAGCATTGAACCAGGCTGTCTTTTGTTGGAAAGGCCCTCTCTGCACCCTTGTGCAGTTAGGACTCATCTGATTGAAGGTTGCTGGCACAGGGATCAGTTTTGAGCTTTTTTATTGTTATTCAGTTTGATCACTGTTTTAACACAACTCCATAGAGTTAGGCAACCAACCACTGTTCTGCTGTATTCTTCTGTGCAATCCAAGGATTCTGTTGCATTCTGTTAGCCATTAAGTACAACTTTATAACTGTCTTTTGCACTTTTAAACTGTAATTTTGCTATATTGCTGCTTTTCTTTAAACTGTTCTTGCTGATTTGTTGCACTTTTTGCCTGCTGTAGCATAGATTAGATTCCGACCTGCTGATTCTGGTTCTGTTTGTTAAACTGAGCATTAAACCAGGCTATCTGTTGTTAGAGAGGGCCGCTCTGCACCCTTTGTGGCAGGAGACTGCATTTAGGACTCATCTGATTGGAGGTTGTTGGCACAGGGCTCAGTTTTTAGCTTTTTTATTGGTTAAATTCAGTTTGATCACTGTTGCTACATAAGCCCCACATTTGAATGAATTTCTGCTTGTTTTAACACAGCTCCACAGAGTTTGGTGACCAGCCACTGCTCTGCTGTATTCATCTGTTTACTCATAGCACACCTCCATGCACCCTCGTGCACTACCATGCAGTGGGAGTAACCACTGGTGCTTATAGATGAAAAAACTTCAGTAGATAAATTTTCCCTTAGTAGCTGCCCGTGATCTGGCCAAGAACACCTTAAATTCCACTTAGCTGCTCAGAGAGCACCTCAGCTGCACTTTTGCCCATTAAACAGTCCCAAAAACACCAAATCTGCAATAGTTTCATACCATTTAGAGACCCCCACTAGTATAGAACCTTTATAGAGCACCCCATTAGTACAGACCATGTTTACAACACCTAGTTATACCACACCCCTCCATTTTCTCTCCCTTCTGTGAAAACAGGATTTGACCTACCATTATGGATTGTCAGTTTCCCTCCATTTCTCCTACTAGCCTGATTGGCATGGGTATCCTGAGGCAGTGTAGCAAATGCCTTATATACACTGACAGCCCTCTACTCCTAAATCACCCAAGTACAATTTGTGAGAGATGCATTTACACTAAGTATCTAATGCTGTAACTGCGGTGGTGGTGCTGCAGTAGCATTGTCACTTCACAGTAAGACGGTGTCCTGTTCGATTCTCAGCTAGAGCGTCTTCTGTGTGGAGACATGCGTGAATGGGCGTACCTTCATTGAAGGTTGTGCATCAGGTTCGGCAACTCTGCACGTAAAAATCTACTGCCAATCATTAGCGGTCCGGAGTTCCACTGTGGCGACCCCTAACCGGGCAAAGCCGAAAGACACAACATCTAAAATCCTTGCTGTCTTTGGCACAGAACAGTAACACTGAACAGGCTGTCAGTTCACATACTACACCTCCTACACAAACCATGCACTAAACACATAAACCATCATATGCGAAGGTAAGCTCCCTATTATGCTGTCACAGATGCAGGTTGTTGAATGCGTCTTTGTTGAACTGAAAAGTGCGAAAAGGCAAAATAGTGAAGCGTTTTTTCAGCAAATTCTTTCCCTGAGAAAGAATTTGTTTGTCCGCTTTCGCTACTTTGCCTTTTTGGCACTGTAGTGCGATCTCGGAGTTGGTATATTTAAGTATGGGGGTGTGGGGGGCACAGCCCCCCATGTTGCGGGGTGTAATGTTTTACAGTTTTTTTTTTTCTTTTCTTGGAACAGCTATTTTTTCCCCTTGGAAAAAAATTGCTGTTCTGAGGTTTTGACATTGTAATCTTTCACTTACATGGGGTCAATTATGTGTCGTTCTCTCTTCTGAGCGTGCGATATCATAATATAGACCCATGAAGGTACTCACCAGAAACCTATCTAAACACCAGACACGTTCCAAACACAAACATACTGCACACTTATACAAATCTATTGACACAGCTGTAGCTGATAGGATCAAAACAAGTTCCTCAAGAAAAAACAAGCCTGCCTGATGGATATCAAGCATTAATATTTATACAAGAGGAAGAAGTTGCTGTCTAAGAATAAAAAAGACCCCCAGCACTGGAAGAACACTCTCCTCTGCTTGAACAAACAAATAAGACAACCTGTAAAATCCTTTAAGGGCAACCGCAAAAAAAAAAATTAGCAACCATAGCTAAGGATAACTATAAGGCATTCTTCAGCTATATCCATAACCTAAAAGGTAGGCCTCAGAAGTGTGCTTAACGAGCTGTGAATGGTATCACACACATACTGATCCTGTGAAAACATCCAACTTATTAGCTGACAAGTTTGGTGAACATTTCACTAAATGTCCTATCCAAACATTCCAAAAAGCATTCCCTCTACATCTCCTCCACCTTGCATCTCCAAAAAGCAAGTCATTAATGCTCTCTCCAAAGCCAAAAATACAGCCTCTATGGGACCAGATGACATCCCAGGTTGTATTTTAAATGGTCTAAGACATAAGTTAGCAACTCCATTAGATACTCTCTTCAGCCAGAGCCTGAGTACTGGTTTTGTCTCTGCTGAATGGAAAACAGTAACCGTCATTCCCCTTCATAAAGTGGTACAGCAACAGACCCTGGGACCTACAGACAGATAAGCTTAACCACCCTTACCTGTAAGGCTATGGAATGATTCATAATGTACCTCATAAATAAGGATATAGGTGATCTCCAAACCCTTGATCCGGCACAGTTTGATTCTGTCAAAGGCAGGTCATGCCTGTTAAATCTACTGAACTTCTTCGAAAATGTCATCAGACCCATAGATGAAGGCAAATCTCTGCATGCAGCCTATGTTCACTTAGCCAAGGCCTTTAACACAATCCCCCATTCAAGCATCATTGATAAACTCTCCCAGTTGAATATCAACCCCAATGTCATCAGGTGGGTTGCTAACTGGCTCACCAACAGATCACACTCAGTCAAAGTTGGGGACTTTACCTCAACCAGCAGACCTGTCAGTAGTAGGGTTCCACAGGGGTCAGTGATGTGCCCCCTATTGTTTGGAATATACTTCTCAGAAGTTCAGGCCAAAACAGGTGTGTGTGTGGGGGGGGGGGGGTGTGGCTGATTAGGTTTGCTGACAGCTGCAAATTAGGTGCAATCATTGAATACCCAAACAATGTCAATATACTTCAGAAGAGACTTATATAAACCAATGACTGGTGCCAAAGCCATGTACTCAAACTCAATGCAAAAAAAATGCATTATCATCCCCTTTGGTAAAAACGATATCCTTGCAGACTATCGTATGAATAATAATACCCTATGTAACAACTCGGCAGTGAAATACTTGGGAACACAAGCTGATTGTAGCCTAAACATTGACCACCATGTGTCTATTGTAAGGAAGACATTCTACATTCCACACCTCATTAGCAAAGGCATTGCCTCAAGAGTGAAAGAGATTATAACACCCCTGAACTCAACCCTCATCAGGCCAATAACTGAGTACAATGCCCCCTTTGAAATGTACCTTACCAGGGACCTGCAGCAGCTTGAGTGACCGCAGAGATTTCTAACAAAGAAAATTCAGGGTCTCCAGCACATGTCATACATTGACAGACTGAAGTCACTGTCATTGTACTCAGTAGTGTACAGACTACTTAGAGGAGACTTGTGCCTGGCCTACAGAGCAATCTCATATCCAAACCTAATGGAAATCCTACACATCTATAAGTCAAATGGGACAAGGGTTACCTGCTCCAGGGACCTTAACCTGGCCTGCAACATAAATAGGACCTACTGGAGAGACAGATATGTCTCTCAGAGGTTGCCACTCCTCTGGAATAGGCTACTAGTTCACATCAAACTAAGCCCCTTTATGACCCTGTTTAAGTGTAGCATGGATGACTGGATGGGAAACCATAAATTCCTGCTGGGGATTTTACCTATGACCTCCTAGATATGGACAAGATCCATTATATTGGGTTTCCCTAGTATTATATTGGGTACACAGGGCTAGGCTTATAAAGACCTTCATGTCAATAGCCCAGTAAACACCTATGGATCTAAAACTTAACAAATGTTATTCAAAAGAAGAAAATGTAAAGTTTAGAGTTACAGCATCAACATACAATAACTGAAAAGCAACTAAACTAGAAAGAAACTACAGGAAGTAAAATAAACACCGAAAATGAACTGAAACCAAGGTACCAAAAAGTACTAGTAACAAAATCCAGAAAAGTACCCAGGAAGGGTAAAAAACAGTAAAATAAACATTACATGCTGACATGCACAGTGAGGTTTACAATGTCAACTTACAAGTTTATATTCATTCCTAGTGTGTGCCTTCCCTGAAGGTTGGGCATTGGGCTGGCAACTCAGCACCATAACAAATCTACTGCCAATCATTAGCAGACCGGAGTTCCGCTGTGGCGACCCCTAACCAGGAAAAGCCGAAAAGACAAACAACAACATATTCATTCCTAGGAGAAATATGGGAGATGAGGTCCAGGAGATATCAGTAGAAAGCAGTGAAAAGCTGATGTGTAGAGAGCAGAAAATAGGTGGGGAAAGGTGAGTAATATGCATATTTGCCAGGTGACAGAATGAAAAACAAAGTTGTAGGAAAGAGGAGGTAGGTGTAGAAAGTAGTGAGCTGAAATTTGGGTCTATATTATAACATCGAAATCTACAAAGATCGAATGTTATAATATCGAACGCAAAACACCGAAATCCGCAAACATCGAACAGTCAGAATAGCGATTTTTTTTCCCAGGGAAAAAAATCGCTATTCCAAGAAACATACACACAAAACAAACACACACAAAAAACAGCTGTAAAAATGTGAAAGCAGCCACCACGAATATCAGCAGGACATAGGTTACAGCAACTCCCAAGTAATGACCATAGGCAATCCTTCAAAAACAGCAAGAACTTTTATTCAAATAACATGAAATGGCGCTTTCATAGCCAAGCTATGCTTCTTCAGATATCAATTCAAAATGAAATCTGTAGTGCTTATATACAGCTTTTAGGCGGGCTCATTAAACATACAAATGCAATTAATCAATTATAAATTAGTAGTCATAGAGACAAAAAACAATCTAAACAGTTTAAAAAACAGTTTAAAAAACAGTTTGAAATGCAATACCTAAAACTGTTCATATAAATTATGCACATAGCAATGTAATAATGAATCATAACCATCATTCAAATCAAACAACAAAATTTATCTAAAACAGCTCCAAAGAATTCTACAACATCAGATATACATTTTAGTTCAGTATTATGCTGACCTACATTTTAATCAAGCATAACAGCCATTGCTGTGTTCAGAATAATAAAACTAAATAAAACAACTCACTGCTCACTAAGCGTGAATATATCAAAAATAGACATGAGGAACGCTAAAATCTACGACCAAGCGTACAACATAAAAATAGAGCTTACTTTGCCTCAGTAGAACATTTCACGATCCAAAACCATGTATATATTTACAAACCATTTCTACTTTGTATATATTACACATCCAAAAGCGTTCATAGCTATCACGGAGAATCACGTGCTTCTGAAGGATGACTTGAAGAAGACAAGGCTTCTTCTGGGTCCTAATGCCTAGAGTATACATAACTTTACAAGCATTAAGCCGTGTTTATAACAACTGCGAAGTTGCTTAAAACTTAATCATATCAATGAAAGGGGCATTGGTTCAAATACCGTAACTAAATGCCTCCCTTCTATGAACATATAAACTAAATACATAGCTAATAAAATGAGAAAAATGAGGAAATACATACAGTATGTAAAAAATATATATACACAACCATAAAAGATATGTGCAAACAAGCATAAGAGCCTGTATATATGATGAATCCAAGCTCATCATATTAGCAACTAGACTATAAGACCTCTCTGAATGTCAAATAAAGCAAGGGCTTAAATAAATATAAATATAAATATAAAGGGTGATCTGTCTATGCTGATTAAAAGTGTATCAAGCCAACATAGGCTAGAAACCACCCTGCGATGTGCCTACTAAGAGGCATTAAGATGCATGCATGAAACCTCATATCTTCATGCTGTTCTATATTGGACTTATGAAGAGGAAACATGTAGATATAAAATCAAAAGTTACAGAAAAATGATACCAGTGAATAATTCCTCTATATTAGAAATAATGTTCATGCCATAAGACAAGCTAATATTAATAAACATATTTGCCAGGTGACAGAATGAAAAACAAAGTTGTAGGAAAGAGGAGGTAGGTGTAGAAAGTAGTGAGCTGAAATTTGGGTCTATATTATAACATCGAAATCTACAAAGATCGAATGTTATAATATCGAACGCAAAACACCGAAATCCGCAAACATCGAACAGTCAGAATAGCGATTTTTTTTCCCAGGGAAAAAAATCGCTATTCCAAGAAACATACACACAAAACAAACACACACAAAAAACAGCAATCCAAACACATAGACTTAAAATCCTACACCAAAACTAAACTTTACATACACTACTAGCTATCCACTTACCTTAACCCGACCCTAACCCTAAGGTCCGTCACTATCGCACACTCACCTCACCCGTGCCCTAACCCTAACTCACCTAACCCACCCCCTAACCCTAACCTGCACACAACCGCACACTTACCTGACCCGCTCCCTAACCTTAACTCACCTAACCCGCCCCCTAACCCTAACCTACACACAATTGCACACTTACCTGAACCCGACCCGTAACGCTCCAACATATCGAACTCTGAAAACAGCGAAGACACAGCAACGGCACACCGAATTCTTTCCCTGGGAAAGAATTCGGTGTCCTGCACCTTCGCTGTTTTCAGCGTTCGACAAAACTGGTTTGATATTATAACATTCGAACTTTATAAAATTCGATGTTATAATATAGACACCTGGAAGTTTGCTGAAAAGGAAGAGCTTGCTAGAAGCTAAGAAGAAACAGTAGAAGTGGCAATAAGGGAAAAAAGAAGGCAGTATGATATTTAAGAATTTGCTGTGTTGAGGTATATAGGGGTAATGTAGGTGTATAAGGGCCAAGGTAATCTAACCTGGGAGGTAAAAGAGCAGAACCAAGTGTTTTTAAAGTTGTGTTTAGCAAATTTTTCAGTCTGCAAAGATTGGTTTCTTATCTTGTGATGGAAGAGGCAGAATTCCGGATTTCGGAAATATAATTTGAGTGCAAGAACAGACCAGCAGTGGTATGAGTTTTTGTTATTTATTTATTTATTTTACATTTGTTGACCAGGCTGGTCTAACTGGATATATGTCCATTTTCAGTAGAGGCCCGAGGAGAAAAGCAAAGAGAAAAAGAAAAAAACAGTTAAAAACAAATTACACATAGATAACTGTACATTCAAAATCAATTAGATAACTATATACTAATGTATAGTTATTTCAGCAGCAGTAAGCAAAATAGGGTAACACTATGAAGATAGATAACTATATATCCACAAACAATGAGATAACTATGCATTCATATACACTTGTTATTTCAACAGCAGTAAGCAGATAGGGTAACACTATGAAGATAGATAACTATATATCCACAAACAATGAGATAACTATACATTCATATACACTTGTTATTTCAACAGCAGTAAGCAGATAGGGTAACACTATGAAGATAGATAACTATATATCCACAAACAATGAGATAACTATGCATTCATACACACTTGTTATTTCAACAGCAGTAAGCAGATAAGGTAACACTATGAAGATTTTTGTTTCAGTCATTTGGAGCAACAGTTAGCATAGTCAAATATAAGCATTAGTCAATTAACATATTGTGTCAAAGAAATTGACACAGGAGAGTGATGTGTAATGAAGAGAGCAAATTATTTATATTTTTTATAGAAGAGAGAGCAGAAGATAAAAAGAGAATTGATGTAAGAAAGGGTAAAGGCAAGGAAAGATAGTATCAGTCAGGCTTAGTGCATGTGAAAGCCATTTGGATTTTAAGAACATTTTTAATTGTTTCCTGAAAAGATGGGTGGATGTAATAGAAGTTAGTTCAGTTGGGAGTTTGTTCCACGTTTTACCAACAGAGTTAGAAAATAGACAGTCCCCTGATTTGTTTTTAGATTTTAAGGTGGCTACTTGTAACCTATTTGCGGAGCGTAGGGTTGGAAGGTTTTGATAAGAATTGAGGAGGTTACTGAGTATAGGTGTCTGTGGGATGGTGTAAGATTTTGTGGATAAAGGTGAGTTGCTGGTAGATTAGCTCATTTTGTATTTCCAGCCATCCTAGTAGTTTTTGATTTTGTCAGTGGTGGGTTCTAAATTATGGTTATGGTTAATAGACTTGTCCATGGAGCCCAGTGATAGTGTAGGGATGTGAAGTTCAACTTAGGCACAGAGTATAGGTCAGTTTTGAGGTTTATAGGTATATAAATACATACATATAGGTTTATTATGAACAGTTGTTAACAAAGTGATAGAGAGATAGTGTGGAAGTTCTAGCCAGCCCAGTTATTTTAAGGCTACTCAATAGTGTGATTTAACAGACTGCTTTGTGACAAATTTTGCTAGCTTTTTATATCATTGTTAATTTTTGCTTAGCAGAGATTGCCGAAGGCTGGTGTAGATGAGGCAGTGTATAGTACAGAAGGTAGGAAATACGCTGATGCTATATTTTTTTTTTGCATTATTAGATAAGAACTGTTTATATATTTATTTGACATTTGTTTACCGGGGTGGTCTGACTGGTTCTACAGAACCCGTTTTCAGCAGAGGCCTGGGAAGAAAAGCTCCACATACAGTACAATACAAATACAGTTTAAGCCAATACAATAAAGATTACATTAAAAATACTATCCAAAAAACAAGTTGAAAGAACAAACTGCTACAAGATGTTGTAATATATTACTACACAGCTAGACAGTTCTATACAGTTAAAACATTACAGACAATAATAGTCACTCCCATCATACATGGTGTAGATAGTATCAAAAAAGTACATAGTTAGTGCAATGTGTGGCATTGACAGTTGTAGTACATGCAAAATAGAATGTTAGTTTCAGTTAGGAAAATAGCATCCAGAAAGTAAGTGATGCAGATAGATAGTGAGAGAGTTAGGAAGAAGAGAAGCAATAAAGCCTGAGCAGTAGCTTAAGGATATGGTATAGAAGCAGAGAAGGAGTTAGAAGAGCTTTAGGATCTTGCAGTCTGTGAGGGATTGAAATGTGTCAAAAGAGGAGGACCTGCACACTAGGCAGGCTTTATGCAGGAACAGAGCCAGGTATTTTTGAAATGATTTTTAAAGAGGCTTTAAAATGGGTTAGGCCAGGCATAGACCTGGTAGCTAGAGGTAGTGAATTTCAATGTATAGAGACAGAGTATGAATACAGAGAGTGACCAGGCTTTCTTGTGGATTTTGAGATAACTAAGAGATTTTTTGTCTTCTGATCGTAGGGATTGATTTGGTGTGTAAGGTGTGACTAGATTGACGAGTGCAGGGCAGGCAGTAGGCTTGAAAATAAGGTTGTGCATGGTGGATAGCTGAATAAAGGCAAGTTGGTTGGGTAGTTCAAGGCAGTTTAATTCTAGGAGTGGTTTACAGTGTTGTGTGTGATATTTAGAGTTTGTGGCAAACTTTGCAACTTTGTTGTAGCACTGTTCCAACCTGCTTAGGGTAGAATTTTGTAAGTTAGTTAAGACTGGGGCACCATAAAGAAGAGAGGGAAGTAAAAATGTTTTTGCCAGGGTAGTTTTGGTTGCTATAGTAAATAAATGTTTGTTTCTATATAAGAGTCCCACTTTTTGATGAGTTTTCTTTATATTTTGCTGTTCAGGGGCGGCTCGTGGCATCAGACTGCCGGACTGCAGCTCCCTCATCTAAAAACAAAGAAAATGTAAAAAAAAAAAAAAAGTACCTTTTTTGTGTGACAGTAGTACTAGCAGATGTATTTTTTTGGTTAAATGCATCTCTCCGAGTCCGCGACTCGCAAGTACGCGCATGCACACTTTAACCGCCTCGGGTTGCGGCGGTTTTAAATAGATTTTTTTTTTTGTTTTTATTTGCATCCCGGTGGAGTAATTAAGGCATCATTGTGATGCCCAGCAGTCTATGTGGTTCCAAACCACATAGAATTGGAAGGGGCTCGGACTGCGACGTCCGCAGGCACATCATGACGTGCTTGCTGGGCTAAATGCTGCTGACTGGTTGTCGCTCTCTTCCCGGGCTTTATGTGCTGGGAAAAGAGTGAGAATCAATCAGATAGTCAGTTAGCTTGTGTATTGATTCGTGACTGTGACTGTGACTGTCTGAGTCAGTCACACGGGAAGGAACGATTATTTTAATTGCCATTGTGGATTTTAATTTTTTTTGGGCGCTATATATTTTGTCAGCTGTGCTGTGCAGCCTGTGCTGAAGCAGTGAAGCCTATAGGAAGAACATAAGAAGAAGAACTGAAGAAAGAAGAAGAAAGAAAAGAAGTTAGAAGAAGAAAGAAAAGAAGTTAGAAGAAGAACAGAGTGAAGGTGCAGAACTAAAGTAAGTATACTCTTTATTATGTTCCTTTGTAAATAAAGAGAAGGAATCCCATTCGCATCCCTGTGTTTGTGTGAATTTGCTCTGGTGTCCTGCCATTTTACAAAGACATGTGTCTGCAGTATTTCTCCCTGGGCCTTTGCTGAAAATTGTTTTTGTTCCGTCAGAAGTAAAATTGACAGGCATTTGGATTTCAGACTTCATACTCTTCAGAAAATACATAGTAACACAACCTTTTATTCTAGCAATTTTCTAAGTTTATAAGATTAATATTTTAAATTTGTCCTTATTTTTGGGACTGTATTACCCCATTATTGGCTTTGTCCAGGTTTTTTGTGCTAAGGTTGACAGCTATGGCAAGAACTGAATTCACTGAATATGTTTGAGGGCTGTATTCCCTCATTACTGGGTTTGTCCAGGTGTTTTGTGCTAAGAGGTTGACAGCTATGGTGAGAACTGAATTTATTAAATGATAGCCATTTAAGTTTCAGTCTTCCGCTCTTTCACAAAACAGCTGATATGGTGTAGTGGTATGTTGCTCTGACTGTTTTGCACAGGGACATTGGTAGTAAAATGTATGGTGGTAACACAGCATTTTTCTTTCACAAAGCAGTTGATTTGGCATAGTGGTATGTTGCTCTGACTGTTTTGCACAGGGACCTTGGCAGTAAAATGTATGGTGGTAACACAGCATTTTTCTTTCACAAAGCAGGTGATTTGGCATAGTGGTATGTTGCTCTGACTGTTTTGCACAGGGACATTGGTAGTAAAATGTATGGTGGTAACACAGCATTTTTCTTTCACAAAGCAGCTGATTTGGCATAGTGGTATGTTGCTCTGACTGTTTTGCACAGGGACATTGGTAGTAAAATGTATGGTGGTAACACAGCATTTTTCTTTCACAAAGCAGCTGATTTGGCATAGTGGTATGTTGCTCTGACTCTTTTGCCCAGGGACCTTGGCAGTAAAATTTATGGTGGTAACACAGCATTTTATTCTAGCAACTTTCCAAGATTATACAAGCAATGTTTAATGTGTCCCTGGTTTTTGGGCTTTTGACCCCCCCCCCCCAATAAATTTGGCTTTTTCCAGATTTCTTGTGTTGTGAAGTTGAGATGCAGTTGAGTATTGAGTAGATTTTACAAGGAGCTGAGAGCTGCAGGGGAAGAGAAGTTTAGTGCTGCTTATGCTAAGTCAGCTTGCATTGTTAATAGCACAACAGGTTGTGTACTTGCTTTTGATGCAGAAGGTTGTTGGTTCTACTCCCACAAGGGGTGAATGGTGCCGTACTGAAAAAGTTAAGATACTAACTATGAGCCTGTTATCAGTTTGCTATCCATTTCCTATTGCAGTATTACTAGCTTATCATTTTTAATGTAATATAGGCAATGTATTCCTCAGGGACATCAGACACTTTATTTTTCGATGAAACCATTAAATATAAAGGTGTTTGCTAGCAGCAACCTCTTCTTTAGTTACAGATTTATTTAATGTGGAATTATTTAGATGACTTTTTTACTTCTTCAGAGAGTGTGCATATTTACTGATAATGGTGGACTGTAGAATTGTGCATATTTACTGATAATGGTGGACTGTAGAATTTTGCATATTTACTGATAATGGTGGACTGTAGAAGTTTGAGTAGACTTTTATGATGGAAATGTTCTGAAATGGGCAGTTTTGTCATTATGGGTGCATGCATTTTGTTTCATTGTTTACTGGAAAGATGTTCTGAATTGGGCAGTTCTGCCACTGGTAAAATGTATTTTCTTTGAATGTGGGTTTCAATGCTATTTCAATGAATGTGAGTTTCAAGGGCAGAGAAGTTTTAATGCTAAGTTTGTTTAGCAGATGTCTTAGTGTTTGTGCTGTAAAATGCAAAATAAAACTTTCAAATGAAGTCCAAATCATCATAGAAGTAAATCAATATGCACATTAGTGTTTATGGTAAATGGAGTGAAATAACCAAGTAATGGATCATTGGAATGGCTGCAGGGGGAGGCTCCATTCGACCTAGATTTTGTGAGGGGGAAGGGCGGCAAACTTAAAGACAGCCCCAGCTGAACTATACCTCCCAACTGTCCAGATTTTCAAAGAATGAATAGATTTTTGCTTCTTATTTTTGGTTTGTTCCTCATAAAATGTGTGGTTTTCTGGCAAATCATTTAGGAATTAAGTCACTAAATAATGACACACTGAGTTTCAGACTTCATAACCTTCAGAAAAATGCATGCTAAAGTAAGACCTGTTCTATCAACTGTCTCAGTTTATACAAGAGCAAGTTTTAGTACTGTTTATATGTTCCCCCAATATATTTGGCCTTGTCCAGATTTATTGCATTAACAGGTTGAGAGGTACATGCAAATAAATTGCTTTATAAAATTAGGCATAGCCAAACCTCTCAATTGTCCCTGATTTTGGCTCAAAATGTTGCTCTTCTTCCTAATAATCCCTCCGCAAAATAGTAATTTTGGAAGAAAACATGGAGGGTTTACAATTAAGAAATAACTGTAATAATCAGAGTTATAGATTACTTTTATTTCAGAAATGCATGTAGATTATTTTATTTTGTCAACTGCTCTAGTTAGCAGTACTAATATTAAAGTGTCCCTTCTTTGACAGGTTCCCAGCTGTATTGTGTGGCTATTTTATATTTTTACATCACATTTTTGGTCCATTTTTCATAAAATTCTGGGTTTTTTTTGGCAAAATTGTGTTTTTTCTTTGGCAAATTAGTGACAAATCATTAAAGACTGAAGTTAGAAAATAATGACAGACATTTGAGTTTCAGATTTCATACCATTCAGAAAATTCATACTAATGCAAGACCTATTCTATTATCTTTCTAAGTTTATAAGAGCAATATTTAAAAATTGTCCTTATTTTTGGGCCTTTGTCCCACTTCTTTGTATGGCTTTGTCCAGATTTCTTGCTCTGAGGTTGAGAGGTATGACAAATGTGTCAGGGCCATCACAGTCAGTCAGAGACATTTCAAATTGTGACATACTTCTTGCACTCCACTCCCCCATGTAGTGACTCTGGATGTGTCAAAGCAAGGCAAGGAGTAGTTATGCAGTGTAAATGTACAGAGTATCCCCCCATCCAAGGTAGACACAAGTACTAGAGTGGCTTTTCATCTGTCATTGATTTTTGCAGAATGGTCTGGTTTCTGTCATATTTTTTGTACTGTTGATTTATGCTTATTACTCAAAGTGCCTGTTGCTCTGTGTTTAAGTAGCAATACTTTAATGGCCACCAGGTAAGCTTGGCTGAGATTGTAAGATGCAAGAAAGCTTTAATAAGCATACTGTTAAAGAATTGCCAACATTGAAAGTCTTTCTGTTGTTGCCATGTAGAGAATACTTAACTAGATAATGTATAAGCCTTGGGTATTGAAATGTATATGACAGTATTTGTAATAAAGGACAGATTACATTATTTTAAGAAGCTCATTACACTTGGAGACTTCCAGTCATCTCTGCAGGCTTTACCCGTAAACTAAACAGAATGCCAATTGTGTGGTCCATAACCTGTACAGTAATCCTTTTAAGCAATGTATCTTGAGCTTATTTCTTGTTTGCTTTTCATTTTTTACTTTGATCATGTTTTCCCCATGAAACAAGTAGATAGTTGTCAGGCAGCAGGTCTTTTTTGGATAAGAAACATTTTTACAAGTGGGGGCATCAGACATTTCTACTTTCGGCATGTTACTTGGTACTTTAATAATGCTGAATATAAATTATAATTAGAACTGCAGTGCAAGAAGTGGTTTGAGTTGAGTGCTACTTGATTTTGACTGGCATTCCATTAATGTATTTAAAAAGTAATTTATTTTTTCATGCCTCACAACCTTTTTGTTTCCATCTAGATATTAAGTAAGCTGTCATGCAGCCAATGCACTGAAATATTTTTATTCTTCTACACTTCATTTTGTCTTGATTGGACTCTCATAATGACGGTTTGGCACCCAGGGCAGTGTATTTAGTTAGTTGTTGTGGTTTTGAGCATAGCTCCTCCCCTTTCTTGTTGACCACACCCATTCCCATTGACCCCACCCATTTAGCTGTCTCCTGCAGCCCCCCATTTGATTTGAAGTCACCAGCCACCACTGTGCTGTATATGGGGGTCAAATGAAAGTTTATTGTCAATGATAACACCTAGAAGTTTGGTTTCCTGCACTATTTCATTGACAGTGTTGTCAGATGCAATGATGTTGAAATGATCAGTGACAAGGGAGGTGTTTTTGGGATGGAATAGCACTAGTTTTGTCTTCTTTGGCTTAAGAAAGAGTTGGGCATTTCTTAGCCAGGATTCTACTGCTGTAAATTACTGTTGAGTTTTTGAGAGTAGTTCTGGTAATGATTGAGCAGTGCAGATTATGGTGGAATCATCAGCATATTGAATGAGGGTCCCAGGGTGGGAGACAGTGTGAAGGTTGTTTGTGAAAATGTTGAAAAGTAGGGGTCCTAGGATGGAGCCTTGGGGGACTCCAGTAAGGTTGTGGAGAAAGGGTAAGAGTTTGTTGGACCATTTCACTGCTTGTTTATGATAGTTGAGGTAGCTCTGAAACCATTTTAGTATGTTATGCGAGAAGTCTAAGTTAGACAGTGTGTTGAAAAGTAAGGGGTGAGACACTGTGTCAAAGGCCTTGGAGAGATCAAGGAATACTGAGGCTGGATAGCATCCTGCATCTCTGGCCTTGTTCTCGGTGTCTGTAAAAGATAATAGGGCTGTACCTGTGCTGTGGCTAAGTCAGAAGCCATGTTGGGTTTTGGTTAAAAGATTGTTTTGCAATAGATATTGCATTACCTGCTGATGGATACCTCTCTTGAGAATTTTGGATATGGGTAACAGGATAGATATAGGATGGAAATCGAATGGATCAAGAGAGTTGACAACTTTGTGGATGGAGGTGATGTGAGATTGTTTCCATATGGTAGCTACTTCTGATTCAGATAAAGTCCTATTTATAAGGATACTGATTGGGTAGGTGACTGGGTTAGCAGCCGGTTTGAGGTAATATGGGGGGAGATTGTCAGCTGAGGAAGAGCAGGGTTTTATTTTTTGTAGCAGTTTCGTAATGGTGTCAGTGGGTATGGGCTGAAATGAGAATGGGGTTTGTATGACATTATGTTGAGTTTGGGACTTAGTAATCACAGGGTTAGAAGTAGCTGATGGCCTGGGGTCAGTGTCTGAATAGGTTGAAGTGTGGGGGGTTCCAGCATTAGGGGTGTTAGTTAGTAGGTCTGAAATTGATTTTATGAAGTGTTTGTTAACGTTTTCAGCTATTTGTGAAGGAGGGTTATCAAGTGATAGGATGTGCTCTCCATTTCTTCCAGGGTTAATAGAGAAGATATGGAGTGTCAACATTTACTGGGGTTGATTTTATGCTGGAGCTGAAGCTGGGACTAATATGACTTCTTATCTCTGTTGATTAGTTTTGTCACTTTGTTGTATAATGTTTTGAAATTAACATGATTTTGTTCATTTTTGTTTTTGTTTCCAGGTTGACCAGGCTAGGTCCCTTTGCTTCATCTGGTGTTTACATTCCTTAGAGAGCCATGGTGCTTCATCAGGTGTTTACATTCCTTAGAAAGCCATGGTGCCGAGTTCTTTTTGATTCTTTTCATACGAATGGGAGCTGGTGTATTAAGTATGTGAAGGAAGGTGTTATTAAAACATAGTACAGCATCATTAAGGGGGAGTTGTTTAAGGGGTGTCCAGTCTATTACCTGTAGGAGATTATTGAACTTATGCTGACAAAAATTAATTGAGTTTGTAACTGATTTTATAGTGTGTACTCTTAGTTGTTGGAAGCTTGTTCTAAGGGAATAAGCTGGCAGATGATCGGTCAGGGTGCTAGACAGTGTACCAGAAGTGGGGTAATTAGCAGGGTGGGATACTAGAATCCAGTATAAGGTGGATTGGCAGGTAAGACCTTTGCTGTATCATGTTGGATCATTGCTAAGCTGAGAAAAAACATACAGATTTATATTATTTGTGGGGGAGTCAGAAGCTATGGTTTGCCAATCTATATTTACATCTCCTAAGATTATTGTTTCAAGGTTTATTGTTTGGGATGTCCTGGATAAAATATTTTCCAACACTGGTATATTGTTACCTGGTGGGATATATATATTACTATTATGCAAATTATTTTTGATATATTGAGGTTCAAAAAGGAGGTTAGTACCTCAGCATTGGAAAAGATGGGTATATTACTGGTATAGGGTGTGATGTTGTGTGTTTGCTGCAATACGAGAGTCCACTAATATAGGAGTCTACTTTTTCTCTGGGTTTTCTTTATAGCTTGTTATATTTGAATATCAAACTCTATGTGGTTATCTATAATGACACCAAGTAGCTTTGTGTGGGACACAAGTTTAATAGGAATTTTGTTTGATGAGCCAATGGTGACATTATTTTTGTAAGACACAGATTTTGGTGTGAAAAGCAATACATTGCTTTTTTTTAGCATTCAGCAGGAGGTGAGAATTGCTGAGCCAGGAATCAAAAGAAAGAAGAAGCTTATTGGGTCATTTCTTGAAGTTCTTGGAGGGACTATAGTTATCAGTGTAGCATCATTAGCATATTGAATGGCAATTGTGTCATTAGTAGTGTAGAGGTCATTAAATAATGTTAAAAAATATGGGTCCAGAGACTCAGCCTTGTGGCACTTTGACTGAAATGGGCAAGAATGGTGATTGTTCTTTCTGCCATTTTATTGCCTGTGGCCTGTGAGAAAGCTAGCTATGTGACCAGGAGATAGAGGGATGCCAAGACCATTAAGGATAGTTTATTGTAAAGATTCTGATGGGATGCAATGTCAAATGGCTTAGATAAGTCAAGGAATGTAGAGGAACAAAGATTCCAGAGTCCTTGTGGAGGCTGATATATAATAGGTGAAGTTAAAGAGAACTGTGAATGTGCTGTGTGGGGCCTGAGACCATGTTAGGCAGAACAGAGAAGGTTGTTATCTATTAAGTGCTTAAGAAAGTGGGACTGTATACACTTTTTGAGGATTTTTGGTAATGGAGAAAGAATGGCCAGAGGGCAGCAATTACAGAAGTATGTGACGTCTCCTCCTTTGTATAAGGGAATAATTAGTGACTTTTTTCCAGATAATGGGTAAGTAGCTTTCTTGGATAGATATGTTTATGAGGACAGAGACAGTATATGTCGGGTCTATATTAGATCAGCGAATGCTTAAACAAGCGAACGCTGATTTATCGACCTTATTTAAGCGAATGTTCAAAATATCGAAGCAACATAAACCCAAATTTTTTTCCTAGGGAAAGAAATCGGTTGTCCATTTCTGTTGCTTCAGTATTTTCAGTGCTGTGGCGGAAAGTTATGGATCAGAATCAGGTAAGTGTGCGATTGTGTGGATGTGAGTGTTAGGGTGGGTTAGGTGAGTTAGGGTTAGGGCTCGGGTTAGGTATGTGTGCGATTGTGTGGACGTGAGGGTTAGGGCGGGTTTAGGTGAGTTAAGGTTAGGGAGCGGGTGAGGTGAGTGTGCAATAGTGACAGACCTTAGGGTTAGGGTTTGGGTTAAGGTAAGTGGATAGTTAGTGGTGTGTGCATAGTTTAGTGTAGGGTTAGGTGTCAGATTTTAGGTGTATGTGTGTGGATTTCTGTTTGTTTGGTGTGCTTGTGTTATGTGTATGTGTTTTGAATCAGTGATTTTTTTCCTAGACAGTTCGAGATTGTAAGCTTTCGCTTACATAAAGTCGCTCAATCAGCATTCGCTTTTTTAAACATTCGCTGATCTAATATAGACCCATATATGTCAAAGGGTCAGCAGTCATATTAATGTATCCTGAGTGAAGATTATCAGCAGTGAGTCTAGTGGGTTTTAGTTTATGAAGTAGTTTTTTGATGCTGGAAATAGAAATTAGGTTGATGTAGAAGACAAATATTTTTAGTTGAAGTATATCTTGCTGTATGGGGCAAAAAAATGGTAAATAAGACTGTAGCAAGTCTGAGGTCCAAAACCTTTTAAAATGCTTGCAATAAACCTGACACTTTATGATATTTTGAGATGACCTAGGGATCTTAGCATTTAGCTAGATTTTATTCACCCGGTGTAATGAAAGATTTTGAAAAGTTCTGTGCTTCTTGCCCAGAATATATCAAAAGATGGTGAGAATACAAAAGTCCACGGATATGTATGCCTATTATCGAAGACCTATTCAAGCAGAAGTCCATGGATCTTTAGGTCAGTTAGTAAAGTCTGGTAATGGCTGGCAATATACTTTAGTTATTACTGGATATTCTGCTAAATTTCTTGAAGCAGTATTCCTGTGAAAAGTCAATGCTGAGCTAGTATTTATTTGTTTATTTTTATTATTAACATTTCATTACTGGGCTTGTCAATCTTTGCATAAGTTGTTCCTTTCAACCAGAGCCTAGTGAAAAAAGCTCCAAGTATAATACATGTGCAAAACATTCAAAAAGAAGATAAGAAAAATTAAATTTAACAAAATAGGCCAAAAACTAGTGTTACTTTTCTACATGGTAGAGATTCCCAAAGCAATAATCACATACCAGAGTATTCATTTATGCACCAACTTTGATAGTGTTTTAAGGTAAAACAGTTAAAAACTTCAGTATACCACTCTAAAACTGATGGATTAGTGGAGCACATTAATAAAACTTTGAAATGTGTGCTAAAGAAGGCCACATAACAGATCTTTTTGTTGTTTAAAAGTGTCCTAGGTTTTAACAGGATTTACCGTATCTGAGTAACAATATGGAAGACACCCCAGAGCCTTGCTTGGCATAGTAAAAGAGATTCAGATAGAATAAAAAATCCCCATTTAAAAATGTGATAGCATATTTTGCAAAAGCTGCAAGACAGGTTAAAATTATACCGGTAGTTAAGAAACATATGCAAAGGACAGAAGGCAATGCAGCAGGCTGTGCACAATAAAACTGCCCATGTTAGGGAGTTTAAAACAGGGATGCAGTGCCAGTATTAGTTCCCTCTGCTGAATATAGGTTTCTAGCAAAATACAAGCACACCTTGAGGTGGTAGAGAAAATGAATGCCAGTAACATGAACTACAAAAAGACATACTTGAATGATAAAACCAGAAGAGATGTATCACATGAATATGTTAAAACCGTGGATAGAAGTTGAATCCCCTGTAGTTAGCATGGGAGCTGAAATAAACGTCAATAATATGGCATCAGAGATATCTATCCCTGTTGTTGATATAGGAAAAAAATGTCTAAAGGACAGAAACAGGAAGTAAAAGCGTTTTGACTGTAAAATAAGGAGTTTTTTTTTTCTGAGATGCCTGATATATTAGATTTCATAAATATTATTACTGTTGCAGTGGAAAAAAGGTAAACTTAAAACAATAAAGGCTACAAAAGACCAAAAGAAAAAATAATAATTGGAGAAGTTATAAAAAATGCTTCAACTAGGATTTATTAAGGATTTCAAAATGAAATGGAACAATGGGTATGTTTAAATTGAAAGTCAACCCCATGAGAATCCACAAAAACATACACACACATCTATCTATCTATGGATCTATGTCAGTTGATCGAGTTTTCAGAAACTCAAAAATCATACATATGGGACCATATGATAGAGTTTCCAAAAACTCTAACACCAAAAAAAAAAACAAAAAAAAACAAAAAAAAAAAAACACAAAATTCTACTTTTTTATGTTTTTGCAGAGGGGGCAAGCCCCCCCCCCCGCACGCCCTGTACCCCCTGCAGATTATATATATACCGACTCCATGGATGATTATAACTCCTTTAAGTATATTAGACAATTAGAAAATAACACTCAACAATGCTCTGAATAAAATCCTAATGGTATTATTGACTTTTACCCTGAAGATATTGCTAATATACATGCAGATAAATTTAGTGCCACTTCACAACAGAAACAGTCACTGAAGCTCTATAAATCCAATGATCCCTTTCTCCTCAAAAGACTATTATGGCACATGTCTTACCTGTGATCTCTAAAGCTAAAACTATCACCCTATAGGCTCGCTCTATATACCCGTCTACTTACTAAACAGTGCCAAACAAGTCCTCTCCAAAGCCCTCCTAAAACTTTTCAACTTAATTATAGTCAGAGAATATGTTCTTGAAGTATGGAAAGGGGTTATTATTATGCCACTCCATAAAAAGGGGCTTCCACTTTATATCCTTGGGAACTATATACCCACCATCCTAGGTAGTCTAATTTGCAAAACTTTGGAATTTATTATATCTAATTTGATAATCTCCAAAATAAAAAAGTATATTGCTCTTGACCATCAACAATATAGTTTTTTGAAAGGGAGAATATGTCTACTCAGTTTAGTATTTTCTTTAAAGAAATTCACTGAAGTTGCAGATAGCTACCATCTAGTTTACACAGCTTACCTAGATATGGTGAGGTCTTTAACACTATTCCCCATGGTAGAATTGTAATGTATCACTCTATCATATGTCTTCATTTATTTTGAAGTCAAGAAAATTTCTTTCTATGACTACATTTTTCTGTGGTTGGCCACATAATTGTTTGTGATAAAATGCTGCATTTACAAATTGCCTTCCAATTTTCTAATGTAAAGATAATTATTATTAGTTTTTCAGAATTTGAGATCAAACCAAGTTCAGACTCAGAACCAGAAGACCTAATAAAATAATTACCCTGTATCATTGCTTTGTTTAATCTAAATCTGATTTTATTACCTTGATAATTTTTGAAACATAAGTAGCTCCGCTTTATTTAGTGGTATATATTAGTAATTCTATTGAATTATTCTATTCAGCAGTAATATATTGGTGAATTTACTTGCATATTCATGTCTTACTAGTATTTGATCATGAATACAGATATAATTAATATGGAACTCACTGACTGTACCCTGAGGGTCACTGAGGACATTATCCCAGTTTGTTTTCTAAGTATATAATTTGTGTCATCTAGTTCATCATAGTTTCCATTGGCAAAGTCTGGGAAGGATGATTTATTTATGACTGACTTTGTTTTTTCACTTAGAATAAAAAACATATACCTCTATATGAATCATGAAAACAAATTTGATAGGACTCTATGACTTCCCAATTATATGTCCTTAATGTTTTTATTGCTCATTTTTTTCTTTATTGTTTTTCTATCATTAGCTACAAATTGTTGCTTCCTTATATGCATGAGATCTGCACACTGTTTTGGAAATATTTTCCTTTTCTCACTGTTTTGCAACCATGGAGTTATTATATAAAGGCAAAGGAAATGTAGGCTGTGCAAGGGAGTCTGTGCTTGCTCTCAGAAAAATTTGTTTCGAGCAGTGTGGATATTGTTATGGGATCCTCTCTTCTCAATCAGCTGTGGCCAAGCATTTCCTTTTTGATTGATCATGTCCTGATTGATTACATGGGAATCTGAAAATGATGGCATCATGCTCCATGTTGGTTTCAAGGGGCATAATCATTTTAGGGGGGGGGCAAAAAGATCATACATAAATCAGTATAATATTTAAAATATTACCGACAAGTTTGATTTCTTCCCACTCGTTCTAGATGGTTTTGAATAACATAGCTGGTTAACATTTGACCATATTTATTTGATATCAGATAGTTTATCCAGTCAGTATATAGGGAATTAAAACCCCCATAATTATTTTATTCATTTTACTTCCTGAAGTTTAGTAGGATAAACCTTATACTCTGTATGAAATATAAATAGTAAAGGGTGTGTGACTCCAGAGAAATATAGAGTGACAGGCTTTCTGGAACACAAATCCACATTTATTTTAAATATTAAAGCATACCATTAAGTGCTTTCATTGTCCAGTCATGACTTCATTAGAAGAAAAAAACACTACAAAGCCAAACTTAAATAGTTATGGATTAAACCATTCAAGTAACCCCCCACACACAGATTCCACTTACATTTTTAAAAAGACAAGAGTATTTCATTCACATAGAACTAACAGTATACTTATAGACAATAGAAACAATAGATTGACCATTTTTGAAAAAAAAACATATAAGCTAATAAATGTTGAACATCACCTACACTCTTAATAACACCAACAATAATAACTATCATATAACAAAGCAACATCTTGTTCATATAAAATAAAATCAATCTGTAAAAACTAAATGAAAACTCCAGCCAAGCTGGAACTTCAAATGACTGACCTCTCAAACCTCTTGAATCAGAGGCCCATGGCATATATGCAAATTACCCTTATGAACACCAAGTGTTTCAGCTAATTGGCAATTCTGAATGTCCATGACTTGTTTCATCGTTTTAATGGACAATTTCAGGCCAATAAAGTCAAACCACACTAGCTGTGGATATGCATATTTCGGCTTTTTTATGACCTCATCAGCACAGCACAAGCAGAGTGTTTGACTAAGCATAAGAAACACATGGCTATTATACCCAACTGATGTCCATTATCATTAGGGTGACTGGAAAATATCTCAAATAACAAACTAAATTAAATAAAAATATAAAATAAAATAAGAAAAAAGCACAGTTCTAACTGGAACAGGAAACCGTCAAATATTCTTTTTCATGTTAGTTTTCATAATTTTTCATATTTTACTATCATATGGAATATCCTAAAAATCCAAAAAATAATAAATCATAAAATAATTTAACCATAGTATATTAATATTTGTATTTAAAAATCCTTATTAGTACCTTTACAATACTTAAGCTCATAAAAAGCAGTATATATATATATATATATATATATATATATATATATATATATATATATATATATATATATACTTAAAGTACTTGTCTATATGTAATAAAAAATATATATGATAGTAATAATAATAATAAGACAAAGAGGAAGAAGAAGAATTCACCGCCCCCATTTCATCTTGTTAAAGATTTCAACTTAAGTATACAAGTAACTGAGATGTATTTATTAAATCCAGGCCCAGTGTTTACATCACGCACCATCTGCCAGGTCATCTCCTTCTTCTCCATGGTAAGTGGGTTAAACCCTACCCTAAGGTCTGGCTTCATCTTGTCAATTATCATGTACTTGAAAAGAAAATGTGACCTGGATTATCCTGATTGTATTTGGCCAACGTGCTAGCCATAGTATGGTTCTTAAACTATATTCATGTTCATACACCCTCTCCCTTAACTTACAATTAGTTTTCCCAATGTAAAAGTATGGGCAGTCCACACACTGGGCAAGATATACCACTCTCTTTGACTCACAATTAAAGTTACCCAGCACTTTGTATGTCTTACCTCAAATAGTAAAGGCCATACTCTCATCAATAACTTTACATTGGGAGCATTTACCACATTTTCTCATAGCCATATATGTACTTTGAGTATTGTCCCTGTTATTACCACTAGTCTCCAGAATATTCTTTATATTCTTCCCTTTATGGAAGACCAAGTTGGGATTATAATAACAGGGCTTTGAAAATCCTTGGGACTGACATGTATGAGGAGGTTTCATTAAATGAGATAAATGGGACATATAGGAGGATTCATGGACAGATTCATGATTTATTTATTGATGGAATAATAAATCTGGAATTATATAACTACTTAAATTGAACTCATCCCCTAGTCCAGGTATTTTTTGGAGTTCCTAAGATTCACAAGAATATTTATGATCCACTACTCAGGATAATCCAGGTCACATTTTCAAGTACATGGAAACTGACCAGGTGAAACCGGACATTAGAGTAAGGTTTAACCCACTTACCCTGGAGAAGAACGAGATGACCTGGCAGATGCTGCTTGATGCAAACACGTGGTCAGGACCTAATGAATAAATCTCAGTTACTTGTATACTTAAATTGAAATTTTTAACAAGATGAAATAGTGGGGTGAATTATTATTACTATTATTTACTATCATATATATTTTGTTATTACATATAGACAAGTACTTTAATTTGGTGTGTGTGTGTGTGTGTATATATATATATATATATATATATATATATATAAACTGCTTTTTATGAGTTTAAGTATTGTGAGGGTACTAATAAGGATTTTTAAAAACAAACTATTGGTTAAATTATTTTATTATTTATTTATTTTTGGATTTTTAGGATATTCCATATGATAGTAAAAATATGATAAAATATGAAAACACATGAAAAGGAATATTTGAGGGTTGCCTGTTCTAGTTAGTTAGGGCTGTGCTTTTTTTTCTTATTTTATTTTATGTGAACAAGACATTGCTTTGTTATATAATAGTTATATAATACTTATATAACAGTTGTTATTGTTGGTTTGATGACAGTGAAAAGACCTTGGGCCGGATTCACGAAGGCTTACACGGAGTCTAAGAGTAGTGTAAGACTCCATGCAGCCTTCGCGATCCAGGAACAGCCCAAAGTCCGTGTAAGAGTCAGGCTAAAACGGCTCTTACACGGAGTGGCGATTAAGCTAATCAGCCCACTTGCAGCCGAATAGCATGCAAATGAGGCTGATTAGCGATCCAGGAAGCCAAGAACAGCCCGTGTAAGAGCCGTTTTAGCTGCAGAAATGTACTCAGTTGACAACTGAGTACGTTTCTGCAAACACGGCAATGGAGCCATGTCAGCTCCAAATAAAGGGTGCATATGTTATAGGCAGCATGCCAATGGCCAAATATGTGGCCATTGGCAAGGTAACCCCATGCAAATATCTGAAAAATATAATTTTTTTTTCGGCAAATGCCGATGTGTAAACCCAGCGCAGCCCCACGCAAACGGGCTGCGCTGCATAAAACATAAAAACAAAGGTTTTAAACCTACAAATGTAGGTTTTATGCAATACATGGAATGTCAATGGAGGGACCAGCAGAGGAAAACCAACATGGCCACCGTGTAGTGGTTGCTAAGGGGGGAAGCTGAGTCTAAGAGATGTAAATAAGCATTAGTAGGCAATCTGATGCAAATGAGTGTAAGGATACTGAATTCCACTGTCACATAGCAAATGAGCACATTCTGAGTAGTGTAAGAGTTACATACGGGGGAGGAACAGAGTAGGAGATAGGTGACATCACGGGGGGAATGGTAGAAAGGGATGGAGTTCATTGGAGGGTAGAGTTACATGACAGATGTCAGACAGATATCAAGGAAAGAGGTGTGCCACTAAGTAAACATGAGAAAGTCAAGAAATGGAAGGTGTACACTGTTGCCTACACCAAAGTTTCTTGCTGGACGTGTATGCGCACGTGTGCGCACCACGAAGCGCGAGTAAGGCGGTGTGCGCGCGTGTAAGACAGTGTGCGCGCGTGTAAGGCAGACTGAGCATGTGGGAGCATGTTTGGAGATGTTTAACACCGTTTGCGCGGGCGTGCACGCGTTTTAATCGAATAAGCAGATCCAAAACTGTGTAAGTATGTGTGCGCGTGTAAGCCACTGTGAGCGTGTTTCTGCTGGTTTGCACACGGCTCCACCCTGAGGAAACAGAAAGGAAAAAGGAAGCAACAGATGTACTAGGAAGTTAGCAGGGAATACTGCTGGAGCTAGCAGGTGAAAACAATTAGATGCAGGCAATTACACAGGCAGAATACTAGGCCAGCCCAGCACTTAAAACTCTGCAAACAGCAGTGCAGAATGTTTCTCTCAAGAGACACTGCAAGACAGGAGTTAAGTTATCAGAAGTGAAAACTGAAAAAGCTGAACTCAGAGCAGAAATGTTAGGGGCTGCCATAGCTGTCATAATGAGACATAGGCGACTTGCTGAGGGTGGTGACAATGCAGATGGTGCCAGACAACCCGCAGTGAGGAGACGGAGAAGAGTGTACAGGCCCAGGGTCACCT
The DNA here is from genome assembly GCF_019279795.1 of Protopterus annectens. Taxonomy (NCBI): domain Eukaryota; kingdom Metazoa; phylum Chordata; order Ceratodontiformes; family Protopteridae; genus Protopterus; species Protopterus annectens. Next base: position 295,615,989 of record NC_056735.1, read on the forward strand.
ACCACGGGTTACATGAGCTGGAGATAGTAGAGCGCTATAGAGTGGACAGAGACCTGCTGCAGCAAATAGTGGAGCTGTGCAGGCCACGCCTCACACACAGAACCAACAGAGGGGAACCCATCCCAGTGGAAACCAAGGTATGTGTTGGCCTAAGAATACTAGCAACAGGTACCTTCCAGAGACCAACTGGCGATATGATGGGGACATCACAGGCATCAGCTTCCAGGGTACTGCACCAGTTCCTGGATGCCATGTCAGCACATGTCGGTGATCATGTATATTTCCCCAATGCCCGTGAGGTATTGGCCAGCAACATGCGTCTCTTCCAGCAAATAGCGGAATACCCTGAGGTAGTGGGTGCAATAGACTGCACGCACATATGCATCAAAGCACCTGCCGGTGAGCGGGGTAGGGCATACATCAACCGCAAGGGCTTTCCCTCCATCAACTGCCAGGTCATGTGTGATGCCCAGGGCATAATAATGAATGTGTGTGCTGGCTGTCCTGGGAGCTACCACGATTCCCACATCTGGCATTTGACGCAGCTGTACCAGACATTTGCCAATGGGGACATCCCGCACGGACACCTAGTGGGGGATGCAGGATATGCACTGGAGCCGTGGCTGATGACACCCATCAGAAACGCACACACACCTGAACAGGAACGCCATAATGAGGCACACGCACAAACACGTAGTGTAATAGAGCGTGTGTTTGGGCTGCTCAAGTCACGGTTCCGGTGTCTGGACACATCTGGTGGAGCCTTGCAGTACACACCAACTACATGTACCCAAATTGTCATGGTATGTGCTATGCTACATAATATGATCTTGCGAAAACAGCTGCAGCAGGACCAGCATAGGGCTGGGCCAAACAGCCCCCCACCATCGCCAAGGCCACCACAGGCACAGCGGGACTTGGAGGAGGAACAACCTGAGCCTGCCCCAGTAGGCAGAAGGAGGCGTGCCCAGTATGCCCTGGCCTTGGCAAAGAGGCAACGCATAGCACATACATTGGCTCAGTAGGAACCTTGGGAATGATACCCCTCTCTGACTCACTCATATAGTAACAGGGATGCCTAACGTGACACAACCTGCTCACAAACATGTACAGGGAAGTGTAATATGTGCATCCGACAGAGGCAGCCCTGCAGCACCACCAGAGGCATGAATGCTATGTGTTAAGTAATGTAACACCAAGTACCATATGCACACCTGAGGACCCCGACTAACATCCTACCCTCAACAAGCAGCATGCCACAACATGACAACGAGATGATGAAGTGCAACAATTGCTGAAGTAATGCAGTTAGGCAAAGGGGACCCAATGTGTGCCAGTCTGGGATGACATGCTGAGCATTACATGATGCACCACCTGCTAGGACTGGCGTGCACCTATCAGTGCAGGCCGTATGGATACTGGCAAAGGCTGTTGTCACGCACAGTGTGCCCTGAATAGTTAAGGCTCAAAACACAAACCTATCTCGATAGGTACCAGAAGGGATAAGAATAAGATAAGGGATAAGTTCAAACAGCAAGATACATGCAGTCTAAGCCCACCCAGTATGGAGAATGTTGATAACTGTGCTGTAACAGAAATCTGAGTCAAGGCTCACAACAGCACCCTAACACTACCAGGTTACACCTCATACTGTGCTGTACATCCTCAAAACTTGGAACAAGCTACAAAAGGAGGGTGACTAGCAAGAATTGTCAAGGATAACCGCACCCCCATGTTGGTACCACCACAAAAAGCAGCATGGACTAGCCATGCTCAAGTAACAGTGGCTAAAACTGCCCCAGTGTATAGCCTGCTACAGACTACTGGCCCAACACCAGGAACTGCATCCGGCCCATGCTGGAATACATGAATATATCAAGTCCTCCAAACCACATTATATTGGGCGACTGCAAATACCCAGACACATAGACTGGGAGCATTATACCAGCTGCAACAGTGTAGGACAAAAGTTCATCGAATCCACAAACCAAAAGGCCCAGGAACAACGTACCACCCCCACAAGAGGGCCAAGCATACTGGATGTGATAATCAGCAACATGGGTACGGGATGTCAAGATGAGAAGTGTATTGCTCACTGGTAAAACCAGACCATATAGTAATCACACTGGATATACAAATCCTGACCACAGTCCCTGGCCGGAAAATCACAGTGGAAAACATGTGCTAAGCAATATTTGCACACCTCCAAACTGATGTGGAATCCATTAAAGGTCCTGCAGGTGCAAAATATGGGCCACACCTCAGAACCTGTAATACAGCCATTCCATGAACACTGCCAGGAATGCTTGGATTATGCAGTCCCAAATTAAAACAAGACACAGTGCCTAAATCTGGCATGGTGGACACCAGCCATAACCAAAACATGCAAGAGAATGAGGAAGCTACTACATGATAGAGCAAACATGAACAATGAAGTAATTACTGATCAGTAGTATGGCAATATAATCTGTCCACACATGCAATCCACTAAGGCCAGCCACAACAAGTGGAATCTGTGAATCCTGAGGCAATGTTACACCTGCCCCAAGTACACAGACAACCCCAACTCCACCCAAGAAATACAAATATATGTGAGAGATGCAACCATCCATCCAAACCGGAGGCAGGAGCCCCCCAACTCAGTACACCCAAAACAAGTCAGTAGGAGAAGGTAACCACACACACCACAAACACATACCCACATAGACCTATCACAACTGCAAACCAAACACATAAACACAGAAATACATTCCGGAGGCAGAAATCACAAACACAGCACACCAACAGAGGCCACTAAAGCAGACACCCAATGAAACAGCCTCCAAACATAGCACATGCAACACATAGCACACAAAGCTGGTGTGCCAAACAGTCACAGGCCAGAAGGAGAAACAACATGCCCGATACAGTTGTAATAGGTGACTCCATAGTCAGACACACTGCTGTCCCGCACACCAGACTGAACAAGGGAAAGGGTACAGTAAGCTGCCTGTAGGCTGCCACAATATGCCACATAACAGAAATATGTAGGTCACTCCAAAGCAAATAGAAATATGATGCAGTCACAGTCCATGCTGGTGTGAATGACCTGAGATGTACTGCCCTAGACTACATGTAAAGAGACACAGATGAGCTATCCGATTATGTAGTCCAGGCCGGTATGACACTCACCGTTCTCAGCAACCTACCCTTACCAAGAATAATGCCACAGTACAAACACGGAATGATCAGTCATAGCAAGTAGCACACTTACTGGTGTCATTCCAAGGGGATCCAGTGTCTGTCTGCTTGGGATGTCATGCTTGACAAGCCATGCAGCTGCCCTTGGGATGGCCTGCACCTGTTACCCCTGGGCATCTGAATATTGGATAAGGCCTTTGCCACCTCCATACAGCCTTTTGTAGGCAAAGCTGAAAAGACTGACCCACCACCCGAGAAAACATAAGTGGGAAGAAACATAAGGGAAATGCTGACCAATGCCAGATGTGTACACCCCAATATGCATGCTCGAGGCCATCCCCAGAATAGAGAACATCGATGTCTGTGCAGTGACAGAAACCTGCTGCAAGGCTCCTGACAGCACACCAGTACTACCAGGTTATACCACGTACCATGTGTCATGGCCCCAAAACCTGGAACACTACATAAAAGGAGGTGAGTATCCATAGGCAACACAGACACCCATACGTCCAGGTAACTGACAATGCACAAGGCAGTGGAGTTCACCCATGTGCAACTAACTGTAGGCAAGACTGCTGTGCAGTCTGTAGCATGCTACAGACCGCACTCTCACACACAATAACCCCCCCCCCAACCGTCCTGAAGACACTGGACAGTATGAATGTCCCACCAAATACCAAACAAGGTACCACGAAATACCACATAGGTGGTAAACCATTATGTATGGAAGGAGTAACCAGGGACCTAGGGACACAAGTGAACAGTAACCTGTTATGTGACACCCACATTGCCAATGTGGCTAGGAAGACTGTCTACATATGACACCGTATCAGGAAAGGAGTCACATCTACGGCAACAGAGGTCACTGTGCCCCTATACTTTACCCCAATCACACCCATAATCCAGTACAATGCCTCATATGGGATCTACCTTACCTGACACCTGCAGCAGTTAGAAAGACCTCAAAGGTACCTCACCAAGAGGATAAAGTGTCACACATATATGTCATATGCTGCCTGGCTGTAGACACCCCAGCTGACTCCAGTCACAGACTGCCCACACAGAGGCATTGCATGCCTGTTGTAGGAGGCCATGCCCAACACAGGAGTAATGAACATGCTCCACCCCAGACAACACATATCCATTGGAGCTGCGAGAGTGAGAGATGTCAACCTCAACAAATAATGAAATAGGATGTGCCGGTGGGACAGATACATAATCCAGAGGCTCCCCACACCCTGGACCAGAATCCCACTCCATGTTAGGCAGAGCCCCTCACTGACACTGTTCAACAGGAATCTTGCCAAGTGGATGGATGATTGTAGAGTTACAGTGGGGGTCTTCACTGTGTCATGTCCAGACAGAGGCACAGCAAAGCAAATCATAAATGGCCATAATATCCACATAGCAAGGGGTCTCAAAAGCCACACACACTCTGGCTAGGCTAACAAATGCCCAGGGTGGATAGCCCAGTATGAACCTATGAACCTATGTAGATACAAATTGTACAGGACACGAAGGATAATCCCAAGGCTTACACAACTGATGGTAGGAGCCATGTTGGGAATTCACAGATATGCCCTGAATCACACAAATACCACAAACACACACACATATTGCCAACATACATCCTGACAGGTGCAGTGCAACCCCCCCCCACCCCCACGAATGCAGAATATCTATCCCAGAAGACTGCTGGCCCCCTGACATTGCAGATGCTGAGGTAACAGACAACATCTCCAAAGCAAAACACACAGCAGCAATGGTATGAGATGGTGTCCTGGGCTTAGTGCAACATGGAGTCTAAGATGAATGGAATGCCAAACCACACTACTGCTCAATGTCAGCCGTACCACAGAATATGTACCCAAAGAGCAGTGTACAACAACAGTGGTCCTTCTCAACAAAGGTGTTGCCTGAATGGATACTGAACAGTACTACCCCAGAATCCTGAGAAGCCCAGATTGCACAGCTATGGAAAGGATCAGCATGTACCACAGACATAAGGATGTTGGGGACCTACTGACACCGGACCCAACCCAGTGTGGCCTTCACAAGTGCAGATCCTGCCCCTAACCATGTTTGACTCAATTGAAACAGTCATTAAGGTCATTGATGAGGGCAATGTGCTCCACACAGTGTATCTGGACCTTGCAAAGGCTTCTATACAATACCCTACATGTTCAGTATAGATAGGCTCACCAGCGTAAATATAAACCCACATGTCAGTAGAGGGGTTGCAAACCAGACCAAGGACAGAACAGACATGGTCAGACATGCTTCAGCCATGTCAGACTACAAACCAGATATAACTGGCATCCCACAAGGCTTTGTCCTGGTATCTCCCTCGTCTGGTATATATGTCCCATAGGTACAGGCAAACATGGAAGGACTGTGTCCTAACATGTTTGCAGAGGACTACAAACTGCTCACCACATATGATCCACCAGCTGACACATGCATCCCACAAAGGGCCACATAGAAACAGACAACTGGTGCCATAGCTATGTCAGCAAGCTAAGTGCAGAAACGTGTATAGTCAACCCCGTGGATATACAGTAAGTGCCCACCAATCACCACATAGGTGTTAACCCATTATGTAGTTAACATGTAATGAGAGACCTGGGGACACAGGGTGATAGATATCCTGCATTGGACAAACATGTGCTGTAGTGTTTACAGAAACATACCATATACCCACCTAATCATGAAGGCTGTCAGATCTACATAAGGGAGGTCATTGTGGCTCTGCAGTCATCCTGCATCAGTGGTACAATCGACTACAATAGCCCCTGTGGGATGTACCTCAGCAGACACCTCCATCAACTGTAAAGTCCCCAACAGTACCTCATCTGGAGTATCAAACAGCCTACACAGATGCCATGTGTTGCCTGTGTTGCTGGCATCAATAAACATGCTGCACATAGTACAATCTGAATGGCAGTGAGCTATGCACATGACAGACCTGAACCCCAGCACTGACTTACATAGGACAAGCTGTACTGTGTGATCCATAACACAGAAGCCACTCCCACCCATGAGTGAACCCTCAGCACAGGCTACCTATAGAGTCACTTATCAATCTTCCTCAATAGGAATCCTGATGGGTGGACGGGAGATGGTAGGTTTATCCTGGGTATCACTGTCATGTCACAGGTAGACAGAGGCACAGTATACTAACCATGACATATGTCATGGCAAACTCCTCTTACAATGTGTGTTGAAGGACAAACACACTCTCCAACTTGCATTAGACATGGACTAGGGCACATCGCTAGTGTTTGCAATTGTACACCTATGTTGTGGAATACACTAACAATGTTGGACAAGCCTGGTGTAAGTAGTTCATATCTGAACAGAATGCAACATGGTCAGATGTACACAACTGGCCCCAACCAGGCTGTTGTGCCCACTATCGAAATGTAAAGCAGTGATAGCAGTAAAGCCCAGGTTACTGTCCACCACAGTCAAAGTACTACCAGTACACTATACAGTACTACAGTGTTAGGTCAGTGTGAAAGGATGTTGACAACTGTATGCAAAGTATCCCATGCAAACACTGCAGGCACAGTATAATCCTGTTGTGTTCACACACAAAGCAGTTGTACAGTAACTACACAACATGACACACAACCCACAACCATAAACGAGTGATAGTTTGTGAAGTTCACACACATCCACAAATGTGGTGGGCTGCAGAGTCCAACATATGGAATGCTCACACTGGGCATGCTCACACACTTTGACAACATGCCATGGGAAGGCTGAACTGGGCATGCTCACACACTTAGTCCAAATCTTGGTTTAGCAGTTGGACACACATATCTGGTATTGTTATGTGTTATGCCAGGAACCAACCACATTACAGCAGTCTGCCCAGTGCACACAGTTAAATGACTACAGAGACATACGTGATATAGTGGATCCCTCCCATATGCAAACATTTTCCACAGATGCAGAAGTTGTTCATACCAACAGGGAATGCTATGGCAATAAAGATATGCAAACAGTCTATCAGCAACAAATAATGTGCATTTGACAATTAAACATAATGGTGTAGAGGTCAACACTAGGCTGTTTGCCCTAGGGAATGACAGCTTAGCCATAGTGTGCTTGGTGTCTGCCTCCCCACAGGATGCACATTCCCCTTCCAAACGCAGATGATGTCAGCACCCTATAAGTACAGCAGGAGAAAAGAAACTTCCCAGTAATCCGAATAGCGCGCTCCGCTAATGCGTCCGACTCAAGTTTCATTACATAGTTAGGTAGGGGTTTCAAATCCTGCAAGTGCTCAGTGTGTGTGTGTGTGTGTGAGTGGGGTTGGTGTGTGTGTAAGTCTGTGTGAGGGAAATGTTCCTTTTGGCAAATAGGAAAAGACACTACAGGATGCACATTCCCTTTCTAAACACCGATGATGTCAGCACCCTATAAGTACAGCAGGAGAAAAGAAACCTCCCAGTAATGCGAATAGCGCGCTCTGCTAATGCGTCCGTCTCAAGTGTCATAACATAGTTAGGTAGGGGTTTGAATCCTGTGAATGGCAAGTGTGTGTGTTTGTCTGAGGGGGGTTAGTGTGTGAGGGAAATTTTCCTTTTGGCAACTAGGTGAACAGACTACAGGATGCCCATCCCCTTTTCTAAACACCGATGATGTCAGCACCCTATAAGTACAGCAGGAGAAAGGAAACCTCCCAGTAATGCGAATAGCGCGCTCTGCTAATGCGTCTGTCTCAAGTGTCATAACATAGCTAGGTAGGAATTTGAATCCTGTGAATGGCAAGTGTGTGTGTTTGTTTAAGGGGGGTTAGTGTGTGAGGGAAATGTCCCTTTTGGCAACTAGGTGAACAGACTACAGGATGCCCATCTCCTTTTCTAAACACCGATGATGTCAGCACCCTATAAGTACAGCAGGAGAAAGGAAACCTCCCAGTAATGCGAATAGCATGCTCTGCTAATGCGTCCGTCTCAAGTGTCATAACATAGTTAGGTAGGGGTTGGAATCCTGTGAATGGCAAGTGTGTGTGTTTGTCTGAGGGGGGTTAGTGTGTGAGGGAAATGTCCCTTTTGGCAACTAGGTGAACAGACTACAGGATGCCCATTCCCTTTTCTAAACACTGATGATGTCAGCACTCTATAAGTATAGCAGGGGAAGAGAAAACCCCCAGTAATGCAAAGAGCGTGCTCTGCTAATGCGCCCGTCTCACGTGTTATAACAGTCAGATAGGGCTTTGAATCCTGCAATTGGCAAGTGTGTGTTTTTGGCTGAGGGGGGTTAGTGTGTGTGAGGACAATGTCCCTTTTGGCAACTAGGTGAACAGACTACAGGATGCATATTCCCCTTCTACACACTGTTCAGCAGACGGCCATGGTTCTGGCACAAGTTGTCTGTTGCTATGATGCCCCTTTGGAAGATGCTTGTGTCAGCTGGGGAGTCGATTATGGTGTCCAGTTTGCAGTCATCTGCATATTTGGACAGCCACAGTTCATCCGTGTTGGCCTGTACCTCCAATAAATATGTACCAAACAAGAGGGTCCCAGGACTGAGCCTTCTGGGACACAACCTGTAACTGTTATGGGGTCTGGCATGGCTCCAGCAATGCTAACCATGTGGGTTCTGTTCTTGAGCCACTGTGCAATCCATCTAGTGACATATGGGCTTATATTTAAGCTGGTGAGCTTCCCTAGAATGCCCAAGTGGGGTATTGTTGCGAAGGCGTTTGCAAGGTCCAGGTAGGCTGTGTGAACCACCTTCCCTCGGCAATGGCCTTGGTGACTGTAGCAAAGAAATCAACCGGGTTACACCCGGTAGTGCTGGTGTGCTCTCAGTAGCCCTGAACCAGGCATCTGTTACTGCACAGATATCGATGTTTCCCATGCCAAGGAGTGTTTTGGGTGCATGCATCTGGAGGTTTAGACATCTGGCGTTGGGTAGCATTGCTCTTAGTGTCTTATCCCTTGTGATACCTATGAAGGTGGGTTTGTCATTTGAGCCCTGCCTAACATAGGCACTATGGGGGTAGCAAGAGCCTTTGCCAATATCTGATAGGCCAGGGGTGACAGGTGCAGGCTCTCCCTAGCAAAGCAGGTAGTTCAACAGAAGATGAATATATGAAGGTGTAGTGCCTGTGACTACTTAGCAGTAGCATATATGACTGCTCACGTGGACACATGCCAGGCAGGTCATATGCACTGTGTCACAGGCAATGTACATGTGAACAGGTCAAACAGTGGCAACCTGTCAAGTGGGACGTGGCCATACATATAGTAGGCTATGCAGATGGCACTAGGAGTCCACAGAAGCTCTATAACTATGCATTGCAGGTGTGATCGGTATTCCAGGGTAATTGCAAGCAAACATGCATGCAAACAAAGATACAGTGAACAGGGCTCCATGTAGTCCATTGTACAACAAACAAGCTGTACCAGTTCCATAAGGTAACACTGCAAATATGCAGGCGCTATGCACATGTACATGGAAATACACTGGTCAGATGGCTAGGGTCCAGTCTCAGTGCACACAAGTGTACGGAACATGCATGTACTGTCAGGATGTACAATAACTGGATAGAAACCCATGTGCCCATACCTGCAGTAATACACATGTCAAATAACAGACACCGAGCCTTCTCTCAGTGGTTCCATACTTAGTAGGATGTATGCCAAGTGGCCTGCCACCACAGTATCCCTGACATATATGGGGACTCTCCCTCCTGTGACAGTTAGTTATGTGTGTTGGGGCTGTCTAGCATGGTATGAGATGTGTGCATGCAGTGCTAGTGTGCTCCTTTGTGTCCTGTACCAGTTGTGTAGTTCTGCACACATATCAACATCCTCAAACATCTGCATTGCAGAGTCTAGTGTGGGCAACATGCCACTTGCAATTTACATGTCCATCATTGTGTATTACTACATTCATTACCCTATCCCTGTGCTACCTATGTATGTAGCCTTCTGTTGACATCATTACCACCAGTATGCCAACATGTGCAGATGATACACTATGGTACTTACCATGGGTGTAGACAACAGGACATGACAATCACACAAATACTGCATCAGGCATGCTGTGATATACCCACAATTAATTCAGCACACAGTACTGTTAACAACATGATACTATTACTACACATCTATGTGGTCACCCTGTGCATCAGCAACATGTTAACCTGTACCTGCACAGTTGTTACAGATTGCAGGAGGTGGCACAGTTTCATCATATGCACAGGGTGTGAACTTGGTATGACTGGGTCAGCCACCCATACCACCAATTGACATGTATGTGTATGTGTGTTGGTGAGGGACAGCAGTAGAAGGTGGGGCAATGTTGATGCAGTGTGTGCGTGTATGCGGTAGCCCTAGGTGTTGTCAATTTGCATGTGTGTATGGATGCACACAGTTCCACCTCATGGCTGCCATATACTGGTGTTTGTGGACAGCCACAGACTGTACCTGCCAAGTCATACAGATCAGTGTCTCTGGCCACGGACACGGTACCTGTGCCTTGCAGGGGTGCTACGGACCGTATCCGGTACCAACCCAGACTGGGTACTGTCATCAGAAGCAGGTGTTCATTGACTGGACACAGATCCCTGTCGGGCCTGGCCAGAGCCACATGCACGTGGTCTCCTGGGGCGGTCTGATGACAGCACTGCTGCTGGCACTACGGGGGCGGCCGCGGCCCTGTTGTCGTCTGCGCTGACTGCCAGCTGCTGCTGTTGCTGGCATACGGCCACGTCGACGCCTCAACCGCCCACCATCACCCTGGCTCATGGACATGTAGTTGTGGAACCGGTCTAATATGTCCCCACAACGTCTGTCTACGACATCGGTGAAATCACGGATGGCAGCCGCAATGTCACGCATACTGTCAGTCATGGCTGTGCGACATGCTGCCAGCTCCCTCAGACCCTGTCTGGTGTACCGTTCCATACGTGCCTGTGCCTGCATGACAGTCCGAAAGATAGCCGAGGTTGTAAGACCTCTGTGGGCACGTCTGACAGGGGCAGTACGCCCATGGATGCTCCCACGAGAACCCCTGGACATCTGTCTGTGTGGTACCATCTCTGGGCTATGCCCATGGCTGCTGTGTAGGGAAGCATGTGCCACAGATACCACATTACCCTGGTCAATGCCCACTGTATGCTGTCCATCACCTAGGGACAGTGGTGACAAGAGGTGTATTGGCAGGATAACTGTGCGCATTGATGGGGTCGACAGCTGTGTACTGTCAATTGGCTGACCAATGGTGGACCCTGGCATACCTTCCTGTGCCATTACACCAATGTCATCATTATCAGTACCCACGGCACCTGACTCAGGTTCCCTGCTACATGACACCAGAGCAGCAACAGAACCTGTGGGAAGGAAACAGGAAACACAGTTTACAATGTCTACACATTACCAGCGATGCACACATGCACAGGTGCACACATGCACACATGCACACATGCACACATGCACAGGTGCACACATGCACACATGCACACATGCACAGGTGCACACATGCACAGGTGCACACATGCACACATGCACACATGCACACATGCACCGGTGCACACATGCACACATGCACACATGCACATGCACAGGTGCACACATGCACACATGCACACATGCACACATGCACACATGCACACATGCACAGGTGCACACATGCACACATGCACACATGCACAGGTGCACACATGCACACATGCACAGGTGCACACATGCACACATGCACAGGTGCAACCATGCACACATGCACACGTGCACAGGTGCACACATGCACAGGTGCACACATGCACACATGCACAGGTGCACACCATGCACACATGCAGACATGCACACATGCACAGGTGCACACATGCACACATGCACACGTGCACACATGCACACATGCACAGGTGCACACATGCACACATGCACACATGCACACATGCACACGTGCACACATGCACACATGCACACGTGCACAGGTGCACACATGCACACATGCACACATGCACACATGCACACAGTTTCACACAATTGTACAGTACTCAGTATGCGTGATAACAACACACAGACACAGACACACCTACATGCATACAAAGAGCACTACTAAGTGAGCCAAATAGTACTATTACTATCAACACTATTACAGGAATTGTTAATACACACTCACCAGCATGGATAGGCTGCATTGCAGTTATACCAGAGGGTCCTGCAGACATGAAGAAACTAATGTCAGTGGGCACAACTGTGCCATTGTTACTGAGTATGATACAGGTCAGGAGTACAACAGTCGCCTTTCACAGGTCAGCAGCTAATATTGAGGATATCACACTTGCACATTAAATACTATGGTGACAGCTACAAACCAAGGACACACCTCACACATGCATTAACTACCAGTGTACACAACAGTCAACTATACATATGACATATTACCTGCTCGTTCACCGTCTTGCTGCTGTGTGGCCCCAGCCTCCATCATGATGCATGTCTGCTGTTTTTGTTGTTGCTGGTGGACTGGAGCCACTACACTCAGGAGTAGTCCCTCCAGTCTGGTGAGTGGGGGATGTGTAGCCACCCCACCACCTGTGGTGACCTGTTGCCTGTGGATATCTGGCGCACGCTGACGGACATGTCTGATTAAATCACTGCAGTGATGTCGTACCTGCTCATATGTCCTATTATGCGTGCCTATATCATTTACCCGACGGACAAGGTCTTGCCACAGTGCAGCCCTCTCCTGCTGATTCTGGCTGGTGCGGGAAAAGAGTATTGCATAGTCCCGCACCAGGCTCTGGTGTATCTCCTCATCCTCAGCTGTGGAGTAGGTGGGGTTCCGCGGGTGGGCCATGTACCTGAGAAGGAAAATAACCTGGTATCAGCAATATATGTCAGCAGACTTTGGCACACATACTACACATGCTACTCGACTGTTATGATACAACATATCTCACATATGTAGCATCTGTCTGTCTATTGGTGGATACACATGTAGATGGCCAGGTATCAGTGCTCAGCCAGCAACTGTGCAACAGTACCTGGCAGACGCCATACGACATACTACCAAACACCAGCAGTCAGAACACCGATTCAGGTCAGAAGCACCTCCTCACTCTGGGGGTTTGTATCTAGGTACTGTATGGCCTACATCGGCAACTACTGCGGGCTGACCACACACTGATTGCCCTGGATATACATATCCCACCTCCACCACCAGCACAGATGACTATAGTGCATAACATTACAGATACAAACTTTACACTTTGTAACAGTGATATGGTATCCTTACAGCCCACTGGGCCAGTGGCAGATACAACCCACAATGGTGACCCCTACACAATTGCTGTCTACAGACATCTCCAAGAATGCATGGATCATGCAATCCCATATCTGACCAAGACACTCTCCACAAAGGGCAGCATCCTGTCTGGTGGACCCCAGCCATAGACAGATTGTATTACAGAAGATGGAAGCTACTGCAAGACAGAGCATCATTCACTGAAGGGAGGGCATGTCTGAGCAGCACTGGTAAGGATCTATTTCCCATCATACTGACTACATGGGCAATGTTGAGAGGGAATTCAAGAGTGACACTACAGATGACCAGGAGGCCTTCCTCAGTTATGTTAGCAACCTGGTCAGGAGCCATCCTCTATGCCCATAGGTAGTACACAACACATATTTCACTGACACCACAGATATCGACAACATTGTGGCGGACAGGTTCAGTGCAGGTGTCACCCCGCTTTCTCCCCTGTAATAAGGCATAGTTATCCCAGCTGACTGTAACCTCCCCGTCATCACAGATGTCCAGGTGAGAGACACCCGCAGGACAGCAGAATACACAACATGGATGGGACCTGATGGTAGCCCCAGTTGCATGCTACATAACCTCTGACAGGAGCTAAACACACATATAGGAGTGCTATGTAACACTAGCCTGACTATAGGATATGTACCTGTACACTGGTGCACAGCAGCAGTGGTTCCACTCCATGAAGGAGGCACCTCACCATACCAATACAATACAACACAATACATTACATTACAATACAATACTATACAATATGCTATTGCCCCTGTGTCTACAGCAGCGTACTGTTCTGCTACCCTGACCATTGTGACACATGTGGTGTGATGGTAACTGCTGCTGTCACACAGTTACACAGGGTGACTCATATGGCATATTACCTATCTGACTAACATTCAGCAGGGGTATGTGTGACATGTACTCATGGGGAGTCTCGCTTCTTAACACTGTGTGGTTTATTGCAGGGTGTGTCTTATCTGTGAGTAGGAACTCTTACCTCCACATGTGCACACTATTGCAGTGGCACAGACGACACACAGCAGACATGTAGGTTGTGGATGGTGGGAGGTGTTACTATGGTTGTTGGACATCTGTCATGGGTGTGACCTCCATATGTAAATCTGGGAGTGGTAACCTCTATGTGGGTAGCATATGTGTACTCTGTGGGGTTGTCAGTCACTGTGCATTGGTAATGTGTTTGAGTACGTTGTCACAGTGTTGTACATGTCACTGTGTCCTTCTCCATATCTGTTGCTGTAATGTGAGGTCCATACCATGGCATCCATTATGTGGTGTGGGGGGTACACCGACCTACATGTCCATACCTGACTCACCATGTCTGCGGACACATACCATGTGCAGGTATTCCAGGGATAGTGTGCCACTGTGACTATCATTGGGGCCACTATTCTACACATTTCTGACCCTGCTCACCCCTGACACACAGTGGTGGGCGGCCAATCACATATCTGGTGGTTACTGGTGTGGGTGATCTGGAATGTGGTATGATACTCCGGATTTGACACTGGTGTTCACTCCATGCCTTTGTCACCAGGCACCTGTTGCAATACATCTGTACACATGTGCCTCACTCAGACTTTATATACATCTCTCTCTCTATATATATATATATATATATGTATATAGATATATCTATATGTATATGTATATAGATATATCTATATATATATATATATATATATATGTCTGTATACATATACACATATATATTGGGGACATATATTGCCATAGATGTGTAGGGGGCACAGAGGGGTGTGAGTGACAGAGGGGTGGAACAGGCTGTGTTGCAGGTCATCATATACAATCATACCTGTAGGTAGTCAGATCAGTCTGTCTATGTATATGTATCTACATATATCTATATCTGCATGTGTGCATTACATAGATATGTTGGTACAATATTCTATCGACATCTGTCTATGTATTCCTACATCTCTCTCTCTATGTTTGTATACATATATGCATATCATATATATATATATATATATATATATATATATATATATATATATATATATATATATATACACATACATATGTTGACATACATACATAACCATATGTTAGACAGGTATATCAACATATTTGTCTACTATACTGTATACACACACTAACATACTGCTAAACATACATAGCTGTGTAACCTAATTTGTACATGGCACTACAACCTACAATCAAACTACATTGATATGTGCACATACATGCTCTCACATACAAATGTATGTACAGTCTTCACTAATAGTTGCTGTATGTCTCCTGCCCTTTACACATCTCCATATACATATGGATACAGACCAATGACATATATGGAGGGTTCACAGTATGTAGACCTTTATAGTATTACTTTACATTACCTGTGTTTGTCACAGCTGCTTCTGCTGCTGTCTGGTTCCCTGTCCTGCTGCTCCACTTCCCAGTTGTCAGCTTTCAGGTAGCTGTTGCTGAACAATTCGTTTCTGTCTGCTTAATTGCAGTTTTCTCTGTCTCTCTCTCTCTCTCTCTGTCTCTCTGTCTGTCTCTCACGTCCTTCTCAGGGTGCAATGAAAGTATTGCATGCGTGGACATGGAGTACAGCATACTTTTGTAGGTATCTGCATATGCCCATGTGATGGCCTCTGCACCAATTGTTAGCCAGAATTTGCTAATTGCATGCAGCCAGTTGTGTACTGATTGCAGTTCTCACTGTGATTTCAGAACAGTGCTATAAAAAGGTGTGTGAGATAGGCGTAGCCCTTTCAGATGTTAAGGGCAGGGACCATGCTGTTATGCTGTGGACAATGTTCTGTGAGTGTAAAGGTTGGTATCTCTCTCATATTTCCAGGTGTGTTGTGGATTAACATTCCTCCATTCATTTCTCCAGTTTCCTGTACTAACTGTGTATGTACACTGACAACTACAACTACTACTATTGTTAATGTGTGTGTGTGTGCTTTCCTTTCACATTTGCTTGCACTCTGTTGCTAAGTCTTCAATAGTTGCCCTTTACAGTCACTACTTCTATGCCTGCTAGGTGTCTTGACTGTAGTGTGCTGCTGTAGCTTTCCTATTTTCCATGTACATTCACACCTTGGAATGCTTGCTATATCTGCTAGGGTGTTACAGCATGCAGTGTGGTCTGGCCATGGTGTGGGCCTTGACATCTATTAGGGTATTTGAGTATGCTGCTAAGCAGGCCCCAGAGACCTTCAGGTTTATCAGTTATGTGCCTCATGGAATGGTACATATCAGTGGGGTACACCCATTAAAATGTCTGGTATGCTGCAGTTGTGACTGTGGGTTAGCATGAGCATATGTATTACTACACTTTTTCTGCCATGCGAGTGGTGAATACTTTCCGGACTCCATAGTTACCATTGCATGTGTTACACCTTTCTGCCTACTGTTTGTACATTTCACATGGGGTCTGTGGGGCATCCCTGTAAGACATTCACTGTTGCTATGTCTAGGTTCTTAACTATTCAAATATGGTGGTGTTGGACCCGTCATGTGTACAGATATTTGCAGGCTGTCCACATTTCTGCCTCATAATTTGGTCAGTATCTCATGCACACCTTTATCTGGCAAGTCAGTCTGGGCTCAAGTCAGAATATGGTGACAAACATTCAAGTTCCAGACTGCATACCCTTCCAAACATCCCACAAGGTGTAGACCCTGTTACTTTCTGAACTGTCTGCGTTTGTTGTAACTTTATTTGTAATGTGTCCCTGGTTTTGGGCCTTTGCTCCACATATTTTATTACTTGGTCCGGATGTGTTCCTGTAAGAGGTTGTGGGGTATGGGCAGTGCTTAACCTGCTGTGAGTATGTGTGTGTCTTGCAAGGTGCTATGGTGACATTATTACCTACTAGCTTCCAACTAGCATGGCTGTTTCTGTTCACACACTACTATTATGGAAATCCACCAGTTTTGTTTGTGATTCTAAATGTCATGCTTTGTGTACTACACATCTATATTCCCTTTACATTCATTCCTACTGTTAAATGATATATTTACTTTAGCACAGTGTTTCTATATAAGAGTCATGGCTTAGTGGTAAGTCATGCAGACTATAGTTGCCAAGGTCCTGGGTTCGGGACTCACGGTGGGATTTTATTTTTCATTTGAACTGAGTACAAGACCTGTCAATCAAAGTGCCTAAGGCACTTTTAAGCAGTTGTAACCGGTTAGCGCTGGTTTGCGCGAGCTCACGCGCACTGGCGGTTAGCTCACACAAGCGCACACCCGCTTACAACCGCTTAAACGTGCTTACTCTTAAGCACACCAGCTTATTTTCCTTGAAAGAAAAGAAAATGGGGAGACAGGAAAGTGGTGAAAAAGGGGTCACAAAGAGGGTAAGACAGTAGGGAAACAAGCTTGGGATGTGCAGGAGGGATGTAGGTAAGGCCCATAGCTGCCCATTTCTTCAGCAGCAACAGCTGTGCATATGTATGTAATTTGGTGTGACATTTGAAACCTTCCACCCTGAGAGAGGTGTCAGGACAACAATAATACTTGTTGTACAGCCAATTGGAATTGATAGGTTCCATGTCCAGTAGACATGTGTGCGGCATGGGCAGCTATGTATGGGGCGTAATTTTTTTGTGGGTACAGAGTGCCCTTTTTTTTTATTTTTTTCAGGTGAGAGTGGTATGTCAGGTGAAGGTAGTCGGTACAGCTGGGGAGGTAGGTTGGGTAGGTTAACAGACAAGACAAACAAGACGCATACAGGGGCGGTGTATGACACGAGTGGGGGGGTTACACAATTGACGGGGACGGAGGTTTGGATATCCAGAGCCCATGAGCCCACAGATGGCAACAGTGGAACTGATATCCCCACCCATAGGCAGTTGCCACTGTTCCTTCACTGCCCAGGACGGGCTGTGCTGGGGCTGTGTGGCGGGCAACGGACATGCCCGTTAGTTGGGCCACCCATGCCTCCAGCTGGAGTAGGGGCTCGAGCACAGAGTCCCGAATCTCCCACGCACCACAGTCCGGACGCCACGGAGGGTGAGTGGTGGATCTCCTCCGCCACACTTGCAGAGGGGGGGCGAGCCCCATCCCCTGCAGCGCTTCCACCCGCAGGTGGCACAGGGCCACCGGAGGAGGGTCCGGACTCGGCACTAGTGCCAGGTGCACTCGCCAGCTGAGGTGGGAGAGGTGGGTCCGCTGGAACCCGCCTTCCCTGTCATTCTATGTTTTGCATTATGTCATGACAGTTTGGGTTAGTGACATTTAATACCATTCACAATTAGTTGTAACAGCATGCATTAGTATTCCCATTAACCAAACACCCAGATATTCACACCATTGAACAGCGTGCATAACACATGCATAATTTGAACAGTAATGCACAGTCCAACAACATGCAGGGTTGATTGATGGCAACAGGCCATCAGGTGTGGATGTATGAACAGGGCGGATGCATCAACAGACATGCAAATATATATGACCCAACAGGACAGACGTCCAGGGGTGGTAATTGTGATTGCACATACCATTTTCATGTGGAATGGGTTATAGGTGGTTAGATGGTGGGGTAAATAAAGTAATATTAACACCTTCGAATACAAATACATATGCTGTACATTTCTAATAGCTACAGTTATATACACACACTACTGTTCTAACTACAGTGTCCTATATGTTAACTACTTAACCTTGCAGATGGAACTGTTACTGCAACATCAATCTACATTTTATTGCTGTTCATACACATTCATATCGAGCTTTGTTCAGATACATCATCCTGTTACCTGTGCTTGATATACTTGTGGACAAGTGTGGATGTTTGGTATATCAGACAATCATCCTATCTGCGTATTTCAGACTGGGAGAAACATATCCAGATGTTGGTGTACACATTCCACATGCAGCAACACTTTGAACAGATTGTGCTGTTTGGTTCTGAGTCTCACATGCATTTAATTCTGTCCTAACTGCAATATGGTTTATTCAGGGGTTATAACTACTGTATTGCTGTATTCCTGACACTTTCTCACACTCTCTCACTTGCTTTCATGTTACTATTCAGACTGGTACTTCTAGGCTTTATTGACATGTTTTAACAACAGTTATTACAGTTCTTTCCAGCAGTCTCACTTCTGTCATGTTTCAGTATTTCCACAGGGATATATTTCACACATGTGATTTCATCCTCTTCTGCAGCTATACTTTACATGCTGCTGCAGGTTGTGTACTATTTTCCTACAGGCAGGGCAGTTTTACTCGAAATATATGTTGGACAGTGTCATGTTTAGTTTACACTTACAGGCTGGGAACTGTTGTAATCAGGCAATACTTGCATACACTTTCACACTGTTACTTGCAGATTTAATTCCTTCCTGGCTACACTGCACTCTTTTGCTGACTGTCATACATTTATGTATCTTTACAGTTACTAGTAGTGGATTACTGACCTGCCTGGTGGCGCAACCGCACCAGCCTATCGGCATAGGCTCTGCGGTTCGCAGAACGGACACCTGCAGCTGTAATATAAATGAAGTAATATTGGAATACACATCTCCATAATTACAGGTAGTTTAACTTTCTACATACATAATTAATTGTTACTTACTCAGTGGTGGGGCGTTGGGTGATTGCCGGGCCTCCTGGATCCAAAGGTTCAGTTGGTCCTGCTTGCATCTCTTCAGGTCTGCATGGTGGTGACGGACCTGCTCACCTGTCCTTGGAATTCCTGTGGCACTGGTGAGTTCATGAGCCAACTGGTCCCACGCCTCAGC
Organism: Protopterus annectens; assembly: GCF_019279795.1. Taxonomy (NCBI): domain Eukaryota; kingdom Metazoa; phylum Chordata; order Ceratodontiformes; family Protopteridae; genus Protopterus; species Protopterus annectens. The sequence goes on from NC_056735.1 coordinate 295,636,193, forward strand.
CCTGTGCGCTCCCCAGAGGACCTGGCCCTGCATGAGTTGGGCCTCATGGTTGTGGACTAGGAGCCAGGCCATGTACCTGGACTCCTCAACACCCCACCTCTGCGCTCGAAAGCGACTACCCTCACCTACACCTGACATTCTGCCTGCAGGTCTGTTCTACAATCGTTTATGCTGTGTATTCCCGCCTATGGGGCTTATATAGTCCGTTTTTCCCGCACATATCTGTGATTGGCCAGTTTGGAATTGTATCAACTTCAGTAAACCTGCATTGTCATGCTGTAGTTTGTATTCATTCCTATATATGAGCTAATATTGCATTTCTAGGTACTGCTGTCATGGCTTAGTGGTTCTGTACCTTGACTATGGTGTATAGTATCCTGGGTTCGAACCTGGCCACTGCTTTTTATTTTTCATGACTGTCTAGACATGTTGAGGGGTGTGTCTGTGTAAAGGCATTTTGGATACGGCTTGCTCACCGTTGCCCGTCGGTTAGCTCGTTTGCGCGGTGCGCAGCTCCGCGCAAACGGGGTACGCTGGTTTAAGCCTCATTTGGCTATCGGCACGCATATTCCGCTCAGCTCAGTTAGGAGCACATATATTTAGCATGGTAAACCACTGCTCAGCTACGGGCACTCAGTTTGCACCAGTTGGACCAATGCTTATCTACGGGCACATACACTCACTCTGTTGTACTGTAGCTCAGCTATGGGCACATCTGGCAGTTTATATTCATTTCTTAGCTCACATTTATTCAATATAAATGGGATATTTCATTGTATTTTACATATATTCTGATTTTATGTGTACATATGTGTCAGGGACCTGTTTCCTGCTTATTTTGCAAAAAAAAAAAAATTTGTGTTGTGGGGGCTCGAACCATGAATGCCTGCTCTGCAGCCGGCATCTCTACCGCTACGCTATTGTTTCCTGGCTTATTTTGCATATTTAGTTCTTATATGCTTTCCCATTGACTGCTAACTGTAGCTGCGCTACGGGCGCGCCCGCGCAAACGAGCGCACTCACGGTTAAACATCTTTACAATTTAAAAAAAATATGACATGTTAATTTATATTTCTTTTATATATGTTTATGGTCTGTAGGGGCATGTGTTGTGTTGTGTTTATTCACATTTCCGTGGACTCTGTTGTGGGTGTCTACTTTGGGCACTTTTACACTTCTGGGGGCGTGTCCGCTTGCAGGGCACAGCCTACGGACACGCCCCCTACTGTCTTACACGGACCGTGTTAGACTTAGGTGTGATTCAGCATGCTCTCATGAATATGCAGAGTATGCTGACATCACTCCGTTTAACTGCAGCCTCCGTGTAAGAGTTATAACTCTTACACGGAGGCTTCGTGAATCCTGGGGCTTGTATCGAACAGCATTTACATCAAAAATGCCATTTATCGAAGTCGCTCTTGTGGGGTGCTGCCCCCCCCCCCGCTAATTATATATACCAACTCCGAGATCACACTACAGTGATGAAAGGGTGAATTATCCAATTTTCACTGTACCGCGATCTCACAATAAACACCTTGATGAATTGCATTTCCGATGTAAATGCCGTTCAATCACCGGTCTTTTCGATTTGGTGATATAGACCCTAATCCATAACTATTTAAGTTTGACTTTGTAGTGTTTTTTTTATTCTGATGAAGTTGTGATTGGATGATGAAAGTGCTTAATGGTGTGTTTTAATATTTAAAATAAATGTGGATTTGTGTTCCGGCCTGTCTCCCTTTATGTTTTGGAGCTTTAGTTTGCATTTGTTTTCTGGCTTAAATGGTGTGTGGCTATTATATTATATTCAATAGCATTGATATTTATTATTGTATTGTATTTCAGATGTGTATTTTGACTCTTTAAACCAAATTTCAATAAGTTTTCAGCTATCAACATCTCCCAAACAGAGGAAAATGCATATATGTTACCAATGAAACGGAACTGCAAATAATTTAGGCTAAAAAATGAATAGACAGCAACTACTCCCTAAAGAATTCCCAGGAAAACTTAATATCCCTCAACCTTTCCCCATTTAAAATAGTCATTGGTGAAAGAACCTTCTTACGAACAGGTCCAAGTCTGTGAAACAAATTATCAGCTGAAACAAGGTATTAAGATATGCCCATCAAGTTTCAAAACTTCCGTACTGAGCACCTCTTCAAGGAAGTTGCCTGCAAATGTTAAGGGCAATGGATAAACACTTTAAAAGGCTTAAAATACTAAAACTGCTTTCAGTCTCTCAACTGTTTTCCTTTGCCATTTAACTCTTCTTACTCCTGTATTCTCTTTTTAGTGTCCTGGCATATCTCTGTCATCTATACTTTTACTCACTTTTTTAAGGAAATTTATTTTTAAACCTTTAAGAAACATTTTACTGTAGCCAAACTGTATTTCAACTCATGTAAACTGATAAAACCTAATGTAGACCTGCAGCATTATTAGAAATGTATGATGACTGCACAACATTCTACTTTATAAAACTATAAAATAACTATATCAACTTTATAAAGTTTTGCAACTATGTAAACCCAAACCTGTATCATATTTGATGAGTAAACCTTAAGTTTAATTGCACTGTTCTTTGTCCCTGCACCCATGTTGCAGCTGAAAGGGTTTCTGGATCAACCCACCTACCTGTTTACCAAATAATAAATAAATAAACTGCAATATCAAGAAACTTTCGTATTTTTCTCAAGATGATTATTATACCTCTTGTAAAGCTGACAGATGAGGCCATTTTATGTTGTTTTTTTTTACATATATTTTATTTATTACATTTATTTTATTTTAGTTATATTCCTTTGCTTACATTCTGTTTCACATTATTTGATACTGTACCTGCAATTTCTTCAAAAATTTAAGAGCTCTTCACTATCATATGCAACAGTAATTTGCAATATTCTCTGCAATCTCCATATAATTTCTGTTTATTGTGCAGTTCAGTAAGTGTATTTCTTGTGTTGCTCATTTTAGTGATAAATCTATTCTGAATGTATTTTCTTGCTTATTGCTGCTTTTAACTCTGTTTTTCTACTACTTTGTGCTTAACCTATCAGTTGCAATTAGATTTATAAAACTAACGTTTATTAATTACTGTTTATTCTGCATACTGTTTATATTAATATGAAGCAGTTATAAGGTGTAGTTGCATTCAATCATCCTCACAATGTAACCCGTTCTCAGCCCTTTAACTATTTAATCAAGCATTTTTTTCAGTAAAATTAAGCTTGACATTTACTAGGAGCTGTTGATTAAATAACACTTATAGAAATCAAGCTTTTAATCTTTTTAATAATGTCTCTAATTGCATTATTTATGCATATATGAATAAGTTGAAGTTCTTTATTTATTTCCACATTGACACTCTGCTTCATGAATGCAGTCAATTATTTACTCCTGCTTTGAAACATTCACCTTTAAATGTTCTGTTTTTACACTGTTATTTTCCCAGTGTAACACTCAGCTGAAATAATGTGAAAAATAATGTGGTTATAAAATGGAACATGTCTTATTTACAGAATGGAATTGTGTATGATTTAAATATAGAATATATCACATTTGGACTAGGACTTCATTTTACTCCACAGCATTCATTATAACTCACTTAAGTCTTAATCTTCACCCTGCATTCTTTCTGACCATTTATACGTTTGCATTTTTATAGTTTGTCTAATGATTCTGAAATGAAAATGGCTAAAAAGTATGATGGATCTAATAAAATAAAAACAAAGGCACAGTGAGGATGTATTTGTAGTAATGCCCTTTTATACAGTATAATAGGGATTGGGATTTGTACAGACATCTTTTTAGGTAGTTTTTAACACCAATGCACTTAGCTTGTAAGATTTTTTTAATTACTTTTTATTCTTACTACCTGCCAACCATCAGCTCACTCCCCACCAGGTGGCCCATTTATTTATTTGACATTTGTTTACCGGGGTAGTCTGACTGGGTCTACAGAACCCATTTTCGGCAGTGGCCTGGGGAGAAAAGCTTCACATACAGTACAATGCAAATACAGTATAATCCAATACAATAAACATTACATTAGAAATACTATACAAAAAAATAAGTTGAAAGAACAAACTGCTACAAGATGTTGTAATATATTACTACGCATCTAAACAGTTCTATACAGTTAAAACATTGCAGATGATAATAGTCACTCTCATTACACATGATGTAGAAATAGCAGCCAAAAAGTTAGTGATGCAGACATATAGCAAGAGAGAGCTACGAAGAATAGAAGCAATAAAGCCATTCTTTCCTCATCTTTGAGAAAATCAGAAGGAATCATTATTGAGACTGCCATTAGACATGTTTGAGGTCTGTCTTCATTTTCCTGGATTTTGGAGAAGAAGGGGAACATGACATGGTCTGTTCTCACTGGTCATCCTTCACCTCTGCAAAGGATGCTGCCAGGAAGTAGTACTGCACCATCTCCTGAAGCACAGGAAGTGGGCTCCTTTGTCTTCACTAGAGAAAGCTGCCCTGCTGCCCACTACCCAATCACCATAGAGGTAACTGAGCCATGTATCTTCACTCCTGCTGCTCCATTGTCAAGACCAGTAATCAAACCCCTCTCACTTGGGTCACAGTAAGGGTTCTGTCCCTCTACTCCACCAAGCCAGGCTGCCTGTTAGAATTTTAACTTCCTGTATTTCTTTGCAGTCATTTGTTGCTCCCTAGAGGAAGAAAAATACAAACTACACTTGTCATCTTTAAAAACAATGAGGTCCACACCGTATAATAATCAGTGCCATGTTCAAAACAATGTATTTTCCTAACTGAATTAGTGGTCATATGTCCTGCCATATTCATTTCTCCATTCCAGTCTATCCGAGGCATTGTCTATGGTTAGTAGTACCTGAAGGTACTATTACATTGGTTACAGGTGTGTAAACAATGGCAGTAGTCCTCTTCAGCATAATAACTATGCTGGGCAACATGTACAGGCAACTGCCTCTCTCACTCTATACGAATAGGAAAATAATTTTTTAAACCATTGAACAAAATTTACTTCTGTAGTCTTTATTTGATGCAACAGGTAAGGTGTAATGTACTTATTTATTCATTTTTTATTTATTTATTAGTTCATTTATTGACTTTTGGTGGCTTAGCATCCACATATATGCCAAATGGAAGTAACTGTAGCAAAGAAAAAAAAAAGATCTGTAAAGTTTATTCATTAGAGTTGTGGCATATTTTTCTTAGTACTGAAGTGCTTCTCTCATGTTCTGTGTCTTGTGTCTCATGAATAAGAAGTTTGAAACTTTGGGTGAAACTATTTTATAGGATCCTCATATAATTCCAGATGTTGTTTAGGCTGCAGTGGTATACTATGCTTAAAGAACTGCTTGGCTCTTTTCACTACTTCATTCCTAATTTATAGCAGAGATGTTGCTGCAGACAAGCCTAATAACAAGACCATTTTAAAATTTATTTTGCCGTAGTAAAGAACTTTTTATAAGGTGATTTGTCTGGAGTTCAAGTATTTACATTTCTGTTTCTTATAACAATGTGTAGCATTTATATTCTGTAGCTAACAACTACCATGTTAGAAGTGTGCCTTTGGAGGACAAAAGGGCGACTGATGAGGTAAGAACAACCTCAGAGATACGTCTTCATATTTATAAATATGCTTACCTATTTTAGCTTTAGTTCTGCTGCTTATCAGATAATTTCCAGGATAAAAATTTGGTTTCAGGGAAACCTTATTTTGGAAGTGCCACTGCAGATATAGGGAGCCTCTCATTTCAGTTAGAGATAGTTTGTGATGACAAAGCAAATGCCTTAATAAAGGAGATGGCGCAAAACAGAAAAAACGTCTCTCAGCAGTCTTTTGCACATCACCATAGGTCCATAGTGCTGGCTGGACTTGATGAAAGGATCTATTTCTTTAACATAGGAAGCCACAGTCAGAAACCCTCTTTCATGGGCTGCTTGGACAGAGCAGGCCTTTTGGAATTGACAGATTTTCTGTTGCAGAGACCAAAGAGTTATGGCTCTGGTGTGATCCTGCCTCCTCTAGAAGAAAAAACGTTCATAAAATGTCTTGTTAGGCAGTCTCTTTCTGTCTAAATGGGGGGGGGGGTCCTTCTTCTCTCCTACTTCTTCATATCAGCTGTAACTTCCACTTTTAAAGAACAGTTTGGTAGTAGGAGGTAGACTAGCAACATGTCAGCTCAAGTCAGCTTTATATCCTTGAATGTTTGGGTTCAGAGCATGTTGAGAAAGATGTGCTGGACAGAACATGCCCAGACCAACCTGAAGTGAAATAGTGCCCTTGACAAAAAGCTTACTGGGACCCCTATGGTATCTCCATGGCCACCCCATATTTCCTGCTTTCCTGTAGTACTCCCCACTTCCTGATTCCCCTGCAATCTACTAACTAGTGCTGCTCCTAAATCTTCATTTGGATCACTGTTGCAATCATCCTTGAAGAGTAGTCTGTTGCAGATCGAGGTCCAAGATCTAGTCAGATATTCAGAACTGGGCAGCTGTCCCCCAAGACCAGGTTGATGTCACCTAGTCTTGGATGTCTTCAGGTATTTGCTATATAAGTGCATCTGCTCTTGCTATTCTTAGTTCTTTCTTATTGAGTTTATCAATTGTCATACAAAGAGCACTTGGTAGTTTGCTATACCAGGCCTGTTACCAAAAGCAAAGCAGCCAAGTACCTGATTGAAGACAGGGTCCTGTCTTCTTGTTGAGACTCAGGAATTTGTGGAATTTGTGGAATTTCTACAATTTTAGCTGGTGTGAGATTATCACAAAATGTATCTCCTAGTACACAACACAACTAGTTTGCAGTGACAAGCACTGTCCCCCGAGTTGCAAAATGGATAAACCTGACATTACTTCATATTTTCACTCCAGCTGCCTAATCAATAAAAAAAGGTCTGCTGCCATGGATAAGAACTTTCCCACATGTCTGTTACCAGTTAGTGAATATGGACATCTTGAGGCAATGTAAAAATTATCTCATGTTTACCAACAACCAGTTAATTCTCAAACCGATATAGTATGTGAGATATGTATATGTACAATGTCAGTGGAGGCAAAGCTTTCAAATAAAAGCATTTCTAATGTCAATAAGGTTGTCTGTAGTACACATGCTGCATTTATCACACATAACTCAAAGCAGACATATAGACCCATATATGCTGAGGAACTTAAATGTAACCCCAAAGACCTCCTAGATGAAGTACACATAGTGAATACCGTCTGCAGCCCCGAATGCACTCTTTTAAAAAAGTATCCACATCAACACATGCATCCACATCTCATGGAGCCTCTACTTCTAGTCCCATAAAGCAAGCCACCACACAATCCAACATTCTGATGATTGGAGACTCCATTGTGAGACATATTGTGGTTCCTCTCACCAGGCTGAGTAAGGAGAAATTCACTGTCAGTTGCTTATCAGGAGCCATGATCCACCACATTATACCTGCACTCAGGTCATTAGATGACAAGTACCAGTATGACTCAGTCATAGTCCATGTGGGAGTAGATGACCTGAGATGTACCTCCCTAGACTATATGAAGAGAGACATCATGTCACAGGCTGGTATGAACCTAGCTTCGAACAGCATTTTACCTTCTCCAAGGATGATGCACCAATATGAACAAAAGATGTCAAACTTTAGTAATTGGATTAATTCCTGGTGTCATTTTAAGAGGGTGCAATATTTGTCAGCACGGAAAAAGATGGTCAACAGACCGTGCTGCTTTGCCAGGGATGGTCTGCACCTCTTCCATCTAGGCTTTTGAATATTAGCTAAAACATTTTCCACCCCCATACTGCCTTTTTTTAGGCAATGCCAACCTGAAAGTACTTCCAACATAACAAATCCAAACCAAGAAATTCTAACTGTGCAGTGAAGAAGTTATCTTTGCCCTAGACAATGCTGACATCTGTGTGGTCACTGAGACATGGTTTAAAGCTGCAGAGAGCACACCAACAGTGCAAGTTTATAATGGCTTCCACATATTTAGACCATCCACTAAACATACACGGAGTGAAGGTGGAGGTGTCTCAATTTAGTTCAATAATAAAAACACCTTAAGGCTGGTCAAACATAGCAAAGCACTTGAGCTACTCCACATTTAAATCACCATAGGCAAAATCTCATACCACTTCCTTGCAAGCTATAGGCCCCCCTCTATGACCCAGAAAACCTATACCATGTATTTAAACTTATTGGAATCACTCACTATCTAACCCAATGCCACATTCATGAGTGACGTTAATTACTCCATTTTTAACTGGGAATCATATGCAACACCAAATATACAGGCACAGAGATTCCTGGATTTTCTAAAGACAAACTCCCTGGACCAGATTGTCAATATGACAACAAGGAACCCCAGCTAATCCTGGAATATTCAGGAACTTCTGTTAAGTGAAAGCCTCAAGCCCCCATAAGACCTGAGAATACTGCTGCTTATTTAAAACTGTTGACAGAAACCCTACACAAGCATGTTAATAGCTGCATAGGGGTAGCCTTGCTCACCAGGAAGAAGTACAGAACTAACTCAAAAAAACAAACCACCCTAGTGGAATCACAATATCAATAGTCTGTATAACAGAAAGAAGAAAATCATGGCAAAAATTAGGATTTGTAGCACCTAGCAGCTTAAAAGCACTCTCATCAAACTAGGCAAATAACTCAGTGGACAAATAAAGTCTACCAAAGTTAAATTAGAGGTAAATTTAGCCTCCCAGGCCAAGTACAGTCACAAGGCATTATTTAGCTATGTCCAGAGCCTCAATGGCAATACACAGGTGTGTTCAGAGCTCATTATTAATAGAGCCACCTATAGTGAACCAGAATATGTATCAAACCTGCTGCACAATAAATTCAATTCCAATGTTACCCATCTTGCCCTGTCAACCTTCCCTCATGAAATACCATCAAAGATAATTTCCACAGCTATCACTAAAGAACAGGTCCTTAATGCTGTCTCTAAGGTCAAGAACACTGCATTAATTGGCACAGACAATATTCCAGGATGCCTACTCAATAGTGTGAAACATGACCTATCAGGCCTTCTGAAATTGCCTCCAAACAGGCTTTGTGCCTCATGAATGGAGCAACAGTCATCCCTCTGCACAAAGGTAGCCCATCTACAAAACCTGGAAACTACTGACCCGTAAGTCTCACTAGTCACGTAGGCAAAGCTTTGAAAAGAATTATCATAGAAATGATCAGTAATGACATAGGAAACCTCCAGAGATGAGGGAACTAACTTAATTTAATTTCATCAAGGGCAGGTCATGTCTATGCTACCTGTCAGACTTCTTTGAGAAGGTCATCAAAGCAGTGGATGAGAGCAAAATGGTCACAATGCCTACATTGACATTGGCCGAGACATTCTTTGGAAAGAATTATCATAGAAATGATCAGTAATGACATAGAAAATCTCCAGACATTGAAACCAACTCAATTTAGTTTCATCAAGGGCAGGTCATGCCTATTCTACCTGGTAGACTTATTTGAAAAGGTCACCAAAGCAGTGGATGTGGGCAAAATGGTTCACAATGCCTACGTTAACTTGGCTAAGATGTTTGACACAATACCCCACTTGGGCATTGTTGACAAACTCAAGAGGTTAGGTACAAACCCTTATGTGCACAAACAGATTCTGGAAAAACAGCTGCCTTTCTATTGCCTATTCTGAGCCAGATATTTACAGAAGGTCCAGGTGATGCTATAAATGCAATGAAAGGATCCCAGGTATCTCACATGCAACTAAAAATGGGCAAAACTGCAATTCAAATTGTAGCTTGCTACAGATCACCCACCATGTCCCAGGACCCCCATTCTGCCTTTCTGGAAACACTGGGAAACATAAAGGTCCTACCTAACACCCTAATATTGGGTGATTTCAATTACCCAAACATTAACTGGGAGAACTACTCAAGTACTAACTCCCTTGCCCAACATTTCCTTGAATTTATAAACTCAAATGCCCTGGTTCAACTGGTCAACACTCCCACCAAAGGTGACAACATATTGGACCTGGTCATCAACAACATGGGAGACCAGTGTTCCACACTGGAGGTCAACCCCTTGCTGGTTAGATCTGACCATAAACAAATCATTTTGGATATCCACATTCTGCCTCCACCCCCGGACAAGGAAACCACTGTGAAAAACTTTTCAAAAGCAAACTTCACGTTACTTAAGACCAAGGTGGAAAGTTTCAAAGCCCCCATGCTGAAAGATAACACTGTCCAAGATGTAAAATCCTTTACTAATGCATTCTACGGGCACCTACAATAATGCATGGATCGTGCCATCCCAAGCAAAACCAAGACTCACTCCTCCAAGAAAAGAAACCAGTCTGGTGGACTCCTGCCATAAACAAGCTATACAATAGAAGGAGGTAACTAGTACAGAAAGGAGTAAAATCCCAAGAAGGGAAGACATCCCTGATTAGTATCAGCAGGAAACTATGATCCCTCATAAAATCATCCAAGGTGAGCTTTGAAAGAAAAATTGCCAAGGACTCCAAAGATAACCACAAGGCATTCTTTAGCAATGTCAAGAATCGAAGTGGCAATGCTCAGATCTGCTCAGAGTTAGTGCAGAATGGCACAAAATACAGTGAACCGACTGAAATCACCAACATCCTGGCAGACAGGTTCAGCGCAAACTTCACCCCACTCTCACCCCGTAAAGGGCCCATAACCATACCAGGAAAATGTAGAGTCCCTGAAATCACAGACACTCAGGTTAAAACAGCCCTCTCCAAAGCCAAAAACACAGCATCAATGGGACCGGACAGTGTCCCAGACTGCATCATACACGAGCTCAAAGATGAACTAACCCCACGCCTAAACACACTGTTCAAACTCAGCCTCTCCACAGGCTACGTATCCATAGAGTGGCACACAGCAATGGTTATTCTGCTCCACAAAGGTGAAGCCACAACAGACCCTGGAAACTATCTCCCTATAAGCCTGACTAGCTTGGTCTGCAAGGCTATGGAGCACATCATCATGGAGTTCATTAACAGAGACATTAGGAACCTCCAAACACTGGACCTTACCCAGTTCAGCTTTGTTAAGGGCACATCATGCCTCCTAAACCTGGTGGACTTCTTTGAGACAGTTACCATGGCTATAGACGAGGGAAAGGTGATACACACAGCCTAGCTATACCTCGCTAAGGCCTTCAACACCATTCCCCATTCTGGTATTATAGAGAAGCTCACCAGCCTGAACATAAACCCCTATGTCACAAGATGGGTTTCCAACTGGCTCACGGACAGAACCTACATGGTGAAAGTTGCGGGAGCTAGGTCCGACTCTAAACTGGTTACAAGTGGTGTTCCCGAGGGCTCAGTCCTAGGACCCCTCCTGTTCAGCATATACTTCTCAGAGGTACAGGTAAGCACAGGATGACTATGGCTGATCAAGTTCGCAGACGACTGAAAACTAGGGGCTATAATTGACTCTCCAGCTGACACAGACATCCTCCAAAAGGGTCTCACTGAGATGGATACCTGGTGTCAAAATCATGGCCTCAAGCTAAATGCAAAAAAGTGCATAGTCATCCCCTTTGGAAAAAACAAAGTACCCACAAACTACCACATAGGTGACAGTCCCCTAAATACGGAAGACGTAATAAGGGATCTGGGGACCCAAGTAAATAGTAATCTCACCTTTGATAATCACATTGCCAAAGTGGTTAGAAAATCCTTCTACATTGCCCATCTAATCACAAAAGGGTTCACATCCAGATCAAAAGAGGTCATTGTGCCCCTCTACCCATCACTCATCAGACCCATCTTAGAGTACAATGCCCCATTTGGGATGTACTTTACAAGACACCTGCAACAGCTGGAAAGACTACAGAAGTACCTCACCAAGAGGATCACTGGCCTCAAACAGATGCCCTATGCAGCTCAACTGAAGAAACTCCAGCTGTACTCGGTTGCATACGGCCTACTCAGAGGTGATCTCTGCCTGACATACAAGGCCATGTCCAACCCAGAATTGATGGACATATTCCACCTAAAGAAAACCTTATCCCCTCGAGCCACACTTTCTAGGGATCTAAACCTCACCACAACAATAAATAGGACATGCTGGAGGGCTAGATTCCTGTCCCAGAGACTTCCCATGCTTTGGAACAAGATTCCAATCTACATTAGGCAGAGCTCCTCATTAACACTCTTCAAAAGAAACCTTGACGAGTGGATGGGAAACAGAAAGTTTACCCCGGGGATCACTTCAGTGGCTCTGCTGAACAGAGGCACAGGGAACTAAATTAAAGGGGCGATGGAAGCCAATACATTCTGCGTGGCTCATAAATGCCTTCAGGCAGATAGCCTAGTACCTACCTATGAGCCTATGAATCTATGTCACCCGATGCATAGCTAGCTGGCTCACAGATAAGGCCCAGGAGGTTAGAATTGAAGAGTCCACCTCTATAAAGAGGCCGGTCACAAGTAGAGTCCCTCATGGATCTGTCCTGGGACTGCTCCCTTTTGGCATTTACTTCTGTGATGCCAAGGCCAATGTCAATGGCCTCTGGGTGACTAAATTTGCAGATGATTGCAAATTAGGAGCTGTCATTGAATCCCCCACCAACACAAATGTTTTCCAGGAAGGGCTGTCACAGACAAATAACTGGTGTCAGAGTCATGGACTAAAACTAAATGTCAAGAAATGCATAATAGTATCCTTCTGGAAGTCATCCATCCCTAGTAACTATAATATTGACAACACAACCCCTAAGAGTTTCTCCAGTAGTTAGGGACATGGGGGACACATATAGATAGTAAGCTAGCCTTTGACATCACATGTCTACAGTAGTGAGAAAATCATACTGGGTTGTGCAACTTATAAACAAAGGTATGGCATCTATTTCCAAGGAAGCCATTGTTCCACGATATTCAGCATGCATCAGACCTATCATTGAGTACAATGCCCCATTTGGTATAGACCTAACCAGGCATATCCAACAACTGGAACATCCCCACAGAGGTTCCTCAGTAAAAGAATGCAAAGCATAAGTAACATGTCCTATGCAGTCTGCCTCAAGGCCCTGTCCCTACAGGCATTTGGAGAGAAGATATATGCCTGATATGCAAGGGGTTGTCAAACCCCACCCTGATGACCTCCTGCATATCCGCAAAATAAACAGCTCAAAATGTACCCACTCTAAAGACCTAAACCTTGTCTGTGATATAAATAGTATATAGAATCCAAACCAGGAGACGATAAGCACAGCAGGATAAAAAGTATAATTTTAATCAGTATAAGCACTTTCGCGTTGTTAAAACAAGATCACATGGTCTAAAAACTTTCATATCTAACTAAATTTACTACCAATTATAGACTCTAATTCTAAAACTGATTTCTTGAATCAGCATCATGCTTAAATGATACAACAAGAACTTATAAAAAAGAACACCAGGAGTATATTTATTATACTAGTTTTTTATAAGTTCTTGTTGAATCATTTAAGCATGGTGCTGATTTAAGAAATCAGTTTTAGAATTAGAGTCTATAATTAGTAGTAAATTTTGTTAGATATGGTACGCAAAGTTTTTAGACCATGTGATTTTGTTTTACTCATCTGATTGGTTGTTTAACCATTTTAAACAGAAGTAAGGTTTTAATTTTTGTTTTGTATCTGAGGAAGCATTGTGATAACAACATGAAAGTGCTTATACTGATTAAAATTGCACTTTTTATCCTGCTGTGTTTATTGTCTCCTGGTTTGGATTTTATATACGTTTATTTTTATGTGGAGCCGATTTTATCCTGTTGTGTGGTTGTGTTTCTGTTTTTTGAATTCTTTGAGTTTACCACACATTTGGAGCATGGCAAAAGGTCGAGTTATAGAAGTGGAATACAATACTACTAAAGAACATTTTAGAAAAAAGTTGTCTGAACTTATACATACAACTGGCAATCCACTTCTTGATATTGCTTGCCTGCAGACCACTGTGAAAACTGATGTACGCCTGTATGATGCGGTTGCACTTCTTGATATACAAAAGGAGTTTGAAGACAAAATGGTAAAATTAAAGAAACTACAGTGGCAAACTAAGTATTTCGAAACTTGTTTACATCACAAAATTATACCTAGAGGTCTTCGCATTTTGGTCATGACTACGTATGGCTCACAATATCCTGACCTTTTGGCCAGGTGGCAGAAGATTAATTTAAACACCAGTATGGGTTACATGTGGTTATTGAATGAGTTCTTTAAACCTACCCAAGAGACATTTGCCAGTGATTTACCAAAATTTTACAGCAGTTACATAGTGCATTTCCAATGAAGATAACAACGGGTGTGACTAATAAACTGTTTGATTATATACAAATGTTTGAACAGAAACAACAGATGCAAAAACATAAGACACTGATAATTGACCTATCAGATTTTAGGGCTGGCCATGTGTTTTCTTGGCCACATGGAGTGATGGAGTACAGTTATAAATCTATGGAACTGAAAATGAACAGCTGTCCACTGGAAACTTCCACATCCAATCTATCTGCCTCTAATATGGAAATGACAACACATACACATCAAGCAGAAGGGACCTCATCTCTCAATAGCAGTGATGCTATTACACTTATTCATCATGAGGAGAATGTAAGGCCAAAGACAGGCTCCAATCATATGGAGGTGAACCATCAGTTTTTTTTCCCAGTTACCATTGCTGATAAGGAAACCCATGAAACCGGACAGGTCCAGGAGCACCACCAGGAAGAGAAGGAATTCAATGAGGGATTCGATGGGTACACCATCGGTCAAGAGATTTTGGATACTGAAAAACATGAACTAGTATATATTTTATCTGGTCATGTGTTAAAAGATGATGAAAAGAGAGTCTTAAGCAAAGGCCTCACGTTTGTTCCGGCTACTCACAGTAACTTTTCTGATACTGTTTTAGAGGTGAAATTGTTTTGTAGAAATGTGATATTAAAACTGATGTATTCCAACCAGAATGAAAGTATTTCTACTTTCAAGAAACCAAGTGATTTTGTTCCTACACTGAATCCATTATTGGAGGCTTTTGTGAAAACCTGTGAGACAGATCTACATGACATGCATGCTACAAGAGGTAAGAGTAGTAGAAGGTTTTATAACTTGACTGTGCCTGAACACAAGGCTATTGATTCATTGAGTTCAAATGAATACATTATAATATGTCCAGTGGACAAGGAAGGGGCTGTTGTCATCTTGGACAGAAGGTATTACATGGATAAGATGATGAATATGTTATCGGACCATGTTACGTACGAAAGAATTGATATGCAGAAAATTCATTTGATAATCAACAAAGTATCGGATGATTTATATGATAATCTTAGCTGTTTTCTGATTACTAAAGAACTATATGATTATTTGATAGTGAAGCACCCTGTAATTTGAGTAATTAAAGGGATTCTGAAGATACATAAATCAATGGTTGAACCCCCTCTCAGACCGATAGTATCAGGCAGAGGTTGGCTCACAGAGCCCATATCTATCTATCATCAGAGGTTATTTTGATAGATTTGAGGAGTTTTGTGAATTCTCTGAGCACATAGAGCGATAGCAGCTACCGTGTCAGTTTATGTTTGTAACTCTAGACGTTTGTTCATTATTCACGGTCATACCCAATGATATGGGCATAATGCACATCAAGGAATATCTGCATAAGCATTCACAATATTCCCATAGATTTGTCGATTTACTCTGTATGATGATAGAGAGCATATTAGAAAACAATGTCTTTATGTTTAACAATGAGCATTTTCTACAAAAATGGGGTAAAGATGGGCGTGTCATGTGCCAACTCTTACGCAAATATGGTAATGGCACATTGGGATGAGGTTCATATTTTGAATAGCGACAGTAGATTTTCTCCACATTTGTATTATTATAAATGTTTTGTGGATGGTATTTTTAATCTGGCAAGGAGAACAACAGATACTTGAATTTCTAGAACATATAAAACACACTACAGATTTTTTAAAGTTCACCATGCAGAAGTCAAGAGATCATATAGACTTTTTAGATATTCATTTATATTATGAAGAAGGAATAATTAAGACAAATGGGCACAGCAAAAAGTGTTGGACAAATAATTTGTTAGATAGCTCAAGCATGCATCTTAACCATGTATTTGAAAGCATCACTAAAGCACAGTTTTTATGTACATCAAATTTAACTAGTGATGACAATATGTTGGACAGAGTGGTTAAGGATGTTACCAACAATTTACAAGATAGGGGGTATTACACTGAACTGTACAACAAGTATGCTTCCATGGTGTATAGAGATACCAAAGATAGGGCCAGACCCCATTTTTCTATGCATCAGGGAGATGAATTACACATCACTGAAAGACAAAATGTTAATAGATTGGCCTTGACATATACTTCAGATAAACAAGTCATGGATATAATTAAGAAGAACTGGCATATTTTATCTGATGATCGCATACATGGACTGGTAGGCGATCGACCACGCATAGCTTATAAGAATTGTAAATCTTTAAAATGTAGGATATGCTATAGTTAGTAGCATGAGCAACCTCGATTAGCCTCTAATAGAATAGGTACCTACAGCTCTAGGCATTGTAATGCATGTTCATATATGGCCAATGGGGCAACATTTATACATCCTGACACTGGGAGTAAGTGAGAGATGCATTTCTATGCAGATTGCTCTACCAAGAATATTGTTTACCTAGCCATTTGCAATGTATGTCACTGTTTTTATGTAGGGAAAACTAACAGAACCCTGAGAGAGAGGGTGCATGAACATGTATTTAAGATCAGAAGGTGGGATTTATCTGTAGCTAAGGCTAAACATGTTGAGGAAACTGATTCTACTCATAGTTTTATGTTCCTTGTACTACAGTATCTGAATATGAGCATCAGGTTGGGCAATATCACCAGTAAGACTGAACAGGAGGAACAAAAGTGGATTATAAGACTCCAGGCAGATAGTAAACATGGTCTTAATGAAAGTGTTTGTCTTAAACCTTTTTTAATGGGCAGACCATTAGTTCAATGAGCGACTCTTAGATTTAAAACAACTGATATTTATGCTGGAAGTCAAATCAGTTTGATTGGGCCACTCCTGTTTGAGTACTGGGCAGGAGAGAGTGCCATAGCATGTACTAGATTTTAAGTAATGACACTCATGCTTTCATCTTTAGAGGGGATATATGAGTAGAAAGGTTGGGTTATCTATACCTTTATATTGGTAAGTTTCTATTAGTTCATTTATATAGATATAGTTGTCCTGAGTTGAATTATGATTCATTATGCAGCATGACTTTTACTATATATAGTTGGCTTAGTAATTTTGATTATTTGTTCACTGGAAATGACTGTGCCGCTTAGGCTATATGTGGAAGAGCAGTGTTGTTAGGCATAACGGCTGCATAACTTTGCAGGACATCTTTTTTGTAGGTTACTTTTTAGACTATTTCTTAAAGTAGGAAAGATACTAGTAGTTTACCAATGTGGATGCTTACTTTGTGAATATATCATGAAGGTACTGAGTTGTCATGAAGTAGTCATTTCTCATTTAGAAGTCATTTGAAGTATAGTTTGACGTTAAATAATTGTGTTCTGACATGATAATGAGCTTCGTCATGATGAACGATCATTAGAACATATAGTTGGATTGACAGAAAAATGTGGGGTTTTGCAATTGACCATAAGAGGGTGCCCTTGATCTACAAGTGATTGTGGTTTAACCCTTCAGGTAGTATATACGTGAGGTAATGGATCTGTTGACATTAGAAGCTACACAGTCATTTTAGGCTGACTTTTGGAACACATAGCTGAAATGTTAGAAAGAAGTGGGTTTTGTAATTCTATTGAGCTATTATAAGAGGGTGCCTCTGATCCACAAGTGACCGTAGTCTAATTCTTCATGTAGTCTTAACATGAAGTAGTAGACTTGCTGATATCAGAAGCTATCTAGCCATTTTGGCAACTATCATGATTTCCTGCATTCAGTGAATTCTCGTTCTAATTTTTGGCCGTATTAAGTTGCTTTATTGTCTGTTCAACTTGCAATATGTCTCTATAGAATTATATGTATGGTCTGTGGATGTATTTAAGCAATTATTTGATAAAAAGAACACCAAGAGCATATTTATTATTTATTTTACAAAAAGGACATCAATTGTATATTTATTATACTATGAGTTTTTTATAAGTTCTTGTTAAATCATTTAAGCATGGTATTGATTCAAGAAATCAGTTTTAGAATTACTGTCTATAATTGGTAGTAAATTTTGCTAGATATGATACGCAAAGTTTTTAGACCATGTGATTTTGTTTTACTCATCTGATTGGTTGTTTAACCATTTTAAACAGATGTAAGGTTTTAATTTATGTTTTGTATCTGAGGAAGCATTGTGATAACAATGTGAAAGTACTTATACTGGTTAAAATTATACTTTTTATCCTGCTGTGTTTATCGTCTCCTGGTTTGGATTTTATATTCATTTATTTTTACGTGGAGACAATTTTATCCTGTTGCATGGTTGTGTTTCTGTTTTTTTGTGATGTAAATAGGATCTGCTGGAGAGACAGGTATGTGTTCCAGAGACTACCCATTCTCTGGAACAGGCTCTCCATCCATGTGAAGCAGAGTTCATTCCTAGCCCGATTTAAGTGTAACTTGGACAATTAGATGGGGAACAGGAAGTTCATCCCTGGTTTGGTACCTGTAGCTCAAATGGACACAGCAGCCTATAAATGGTTCATTTCCCAAGCCCCTGATTGTAAATGTTTCATCTCCCAAGCCCTGCTTACACTTATCAAGGGTACAAGAACTTGTCAGAGATCTGGGGATGCATGGCTATGCTTAAAAAGGCCCTTGTGTTTATTAGTCTAATAAACACATATGAACTTATGAACTTAGCATGTTAACAATATTCTTTGGGTCGGAGTGGTTATCATTTTTGTGGATTAGCTCAGAGCATTGTGAATGTTGCTTCTTAGTTTCCTAACATAGTTAAAGAATCCTTTCTAATTACCCATGTTTTGCCGCAATATTTAATTCATGTTTGTATTCAAAATCCCAAATGGTAATTTTTATATCTTTAGTGTTTGTCTTAACAGAGTCCTTTAGGTGGGCTGATTACAATTTCTTGCAGACATGTAACAATTTATTTTTCTTTTATTGTAGTTTGTTTATGTGAGCAGACTGCAAAGGTGATATATTTTTAAACTTCCCATTCCATTTGGTATAGTTAGAGACTATTTGAGGATAAAGAGTGGAAAGACTGTTGGCCTGGATGACATACCTATGGAAAAATTGAGGTGTTTAGCAGAGATTTCAGTGGAATTTTTACCCAGATTGTTTAACAAAATCTTGGAAAGTGAGAGGATGCCTGAGGAGTGGAGAAGAAGTGTACTGGTACTGATTTTTAAGAATAAGGGTGATGTGCAGAGCTGTAGTAACTACAGAGGGATAAAACTGATCAGTCACAGCATGAAGTTATTGAAAATGACTAGTGGAAGCTAGGTTAAGAAGGGAGGTGATGATTAGTGAGCAGCAGTACAGTTTCATGCCAGGAAAGAGCACTACAGATGCGATGTTTGCTCTGAGGGTGTTGCTGGAGAAGTATAGTGGTCAGAAGGAGTTGCATTGTGTCTTTGTGGACTTAGAGAAAGCATATGATAGGGTGTCTAGAGAAGAGTTCTGGTATTATATGAAAACCTTGGGGGTGGCAGAGAAGTATGTCAGAACAGTACTGGATATGTAAAAGGTTAGTGTGACAGTGGTGAGGTCTGCGGAAGGAGTGATGGATGCATTCAAGGTGGCGGTGGGATTACATCAAGGATCAGCTCTGAACCATTTCTTATTTGAAATGGTGATGGACAGGTTGACAGATGGGTTCAGACAGGAGTCCCTATGGACTATGATGTTTGCAGATGACATAGGAGTGGCATATGCATTCAAGGTGGAGGTGGGATTACATCAAGGATTAGCTTTGAGTCCTTTCTTATTTGCAATGGTGAGGGAGAGGTTGACAGACGAGATCAGACATGAGTGTCCATGGACTATGATGTTTGCCGATGATATTGTGATCTGTGGTGAGAGTACAGAACAGGTTGAGGAGACCCTGGAGAGGTAGAAATATGTTTTAGAGAGGAGATGAATGAAGGTCAGGAGGACTAAGACAGACTATATGTGTGTGTGCAGGGAGGACAGAGGAATGGTGAGGATGCAGGGAGTCAAGTTGGCAAAGGTGGATAAGTTTAAATACTTGGGATCAACAGTTCAGAGTAATGGTGAGTGTGGAAGAGAGGTGAATAAGAGACTGCAGGCAGGGTAGATTGGGTGGAGAAGAGTGTCAGGAGTGATTTGTGACAGACAGGTACCAGCAAGAGTAATAGGGAAGATCTACAAATGGTAGTGAGACCAGCTATGTTGTATGGGTTGGAAACGGTGGCACTGACAAAAAAGACAGGAGTCAGAGCTTGAGGTGCAGAGTTAAAGATGTTAAGATTTACACTGGGTGTGACAAGGATGGATATGATTAGGAATGAGTATATTAGAGGGTCAGGTCAGGTTGGACGGTTTGAAGACAAAGCCAGACAGGTGAGATTGTATTGGTGTGGATATGTGCTGAGGAGTGATGCTGGGTATATTAGAAGAATGATGCTAAGGATGAAGCTGGCAAGTAAGATGAAAAGAGGAAGGCCTATGATAAGGTATATAGATGTGGTGTGAGAGGATATGGAAGTGGTTGGTGTAACAGAGCAAGATGCAGAGGAGCGGAAGAAATCAAAACAGATAATCCACTGTGGTGACCCCTAAGGGGAAGCAGCTGAAAAAAGAAGAAGAAGTTAGGGACTATTTGGTCTATACACATTAGTAACTAAAAATAAACTATGATATCTACATGGCAGTTGCTGCAGTTTGGGGGGGTAGATGTAATGCAATGAAATTTTGAATGATCTTTATGGAATTGTAAGAGGTTTGTTTTTGTTTATAGTCCATAAACTCATAAATGCTCTTTAAGAATGTGTCTGTGGTTTTGACAAAGAAGACCACATTTGACCAAGGATCTAGATAGAAAACGTATGGTACAGAAGAGGATTATATTTGTTACGACAAGATCCAGAATATTAGGACTTCTGATAAGTAAGCTGACAATTTTTACCAGGGAATTTGCATTTATAATGTCAGGGATCCAATGAGTTTGCTTTCAATTAGTGGTATATGTCTTTCAGTTAATATCTGTCTTACTGAAATAGTGTGACTTATGGCAATTCAGCTAGTTAAGTATATATGAAAGATGAATGATAACATAAATGAAGATGTAACTGAAAAGATGCAGTGGGTAGGACAGCCCCCACTGGGAGATTTGGGGGATGCCCCACTAAGAGTTTTGTTATGAGAATTGAGACTGGTGTTCCCAGAGTAGTTATGCTGATAGGCTGAGCTTCTCAGCCTTTATAAGGAAATGGAAGTTAAAACTGGCAAGGTTCGAGTCAGTTGGCAAATCCTACAAAGTAAATGACACTATTGTTTATGGGCCCAGTTGATTTACAGTACGAAATCCTGTTTAACATGTTAGACATTTATATATTGTTATTTCTTTTAGTAAATGCAATGAAGTTCAATGCAAGATTCACTGATGCCTGTAGATGAGTATACAAATACAATTTTGATCAAGGAGTGACTGATTTTAATTGATTTGTTCCTGCCTCATTAAAACCTATGGCTGGTAATGTAATCAGTTGCATTTGTATCTTTTTTTTTTTTGGGGGGGGGGGGCAGGAAACGTTTAGTTATCTTTAGCATGGAAAATGTTTTCCTATTTATATGGGATTACCAGAAGGAATGCAGTGTAAATTTTTCCCCGCCTGCAGTTCAGCGAGCATTTCAATTTAATTCAGAGCACATCATTCAGAATCCACCTTTTTTGTTGTATGAGATTTGATCATTTTGAAAACAAACATTCTGTAGGGCTGTTTGAAAGATTAGCAAAATATATGGCATACATCTCAATGTTCTTAAATTGTCATTCATCAAATCTTCATTAGTTGCAAATATGTTAACCAGGAGCACAGAGAATAAGAAATAAGGACACACATATCCCCACATGTATCCTTATAATACATTATTTCATCTCATCACTGCTGTCTCTTCTCATCGAAAAAAATCAGAATAATGTAAATGGGATTTCTCCTTCTTTTCCGGCAATTTTAAAAAAACATCTCCTGGCAGTTTACTTTGCAAGTCATTAGACTGCAGGTCACATATTACAATACTGGTTCAATTAAACAATCACAAATATCCTAAGTGGCATTATCTAATTGCTCTTTGTGAAAAAAAAATGTTATTAGAACAGTGTGTTAGCATTGCAAAACTCTTTAGCCTGTAGTTTATGTAAATGTTTAATACTAAAAACTAAAAAGAACAGATGTCTAAAGAATCATTTATGCTAATGAGAGAAAGAATGCATCTATGTGTTTGCTTAGAAAATCTCAGTGATTCGTCATCTTCTTGTAATGTATTTTTTATGCCATTGGTGCTGAACAGTTCAAGATATAGCATTCGGAAAACTAATCTTACTCTGGTTCAGCTATAAACTGTAAGATCTGAAGATTAGAATCTTGAAAAAAGAAGGCCCATAAAAATTAAACAGTGGTGCATTGTGCAATCAGCCATTTTTAATGCTCTGGAATTTGCTTGTAGATGTGTAACATCAATAGTTGCTGTCCAAAAAGATTTGTTTAATAATCGCATACACTGACACTAGTTGTTAGGAATGAATTTGTGAATGCATTTGCAAACCAACCCAAGAAAATCTAACAGTGTTACTGCTCAATGCCAAGAGTATAAACAAGAAGCTTCACTCTGTTCAAGGTCTCCACACCCTGGAGAATGCAGATGTTTGTGCAGTTACAGAGACATGACCACAGAGAGCACCCTAGCAGTGCAGGGCTACAATGCCTTCTACACATTTAGACCAGCTACTAAACAGGCAAGGGCTAAAGGTAAAGATGTCTCAATTTGAATCAAAACAAACACACCTGAAGGCTGGTCAGCAAAGTCCTATAGCATGTCCTTGCAGGCTATAGGCCCCCTCCTATGAGCCAGGAAACCCATAACACAGATTTAGTCTTACTAGAGACACTCAACATTCAACCCAATACCATATTCATGGGTGACTTTCACTACTCCACTATAAAATTGGACTCATACATGATGCCAGACTTGAAGACTCATAGATTCCTGGAATTTGTAAACAAAAAACACCCTGTACCAGATAGTTTATACACCCACCAGGGACACAAATATGTTGGATCTGGTCATCAGTGACATGCGTGAACACTGCACCCCCCCCCCCCCATTATAATGTCCTTTGTGCTAAGATCTGACCATAAAGCTACAATGGATCCCAGCTAAGCATGAAACATTTAGGAAATATTCAAAGACAAATGTCCTACTAATAGGTGATAACCTAGCAAAATTTCAAGTCCCTGTAAACCCTGAGAACATGCCATTGTTGAAAGGATGCACAGAGATAGCCACACCAAGCAGAAATAAGCACAGAGCAAACAGAAAACAAGCTATCCTGATGGAATCCCAACATCAACAGGTATTGTAACAAAATGAAGAAAGTCAAGGAAAAAAATAGGAAATGTAATACCCAACAGTATAAAAAACACCCCCATCAATCTAAGCAAGCAACTCAGATGGCAAATCAAATCTACCAAAAACAAATTTGAGATAAAAATAGCCTCCTGGGCCAAAGAAGGACAGCCAATAGGCTTTCATTAGCTTTGTCCATAACCTCAAAGGCTGTACACAACAATGTGCAGAACTAATTGTAAATGGAGCCACCTACACTGACCCAGAAGATACAGAAAATTAACTGGCTGAAAAGTTTTAGCTCCAATTTTGCTCCACTCACCCCCAGCCACCCTTGAAAACATACCCCCTCGACTGTTACTAGGGAGTAGGTCCTCAGTGCCCTCTCCAAGGCCAAGAATATCTTATCAATAGACTTCAATAATATCCCTGGGTGCCTCCTAAATACCACAAAACACAAACTATCAAGACCACTGGAATCAATAGTTAACTGCAGCCTCCAAACAGAATTTGTGCCAGATAACTAAAGAGCTGCAACAGTCATCCCTCTACACAAGGACAGGTCATCCATGTAACTCAGTAACTACAGACCCATAAGTCTGAATAGTCTCACATGCAAAACCATGGAAATAATTATTATGGAAATGATTACGAATAGCATAGGAAAACATCAGATACTGAATCCTACACAGCTTAGTTTCAACAAGGGCAGATTATGTCTAATCAACCATGTGGACTTCTTCATGAAGGTCACTAATACAATGGATTAGGGCAAAATGGTGCATGCTGGCAACCTTAATTAGGCCAAGGCATTTGACACAATACCCTACTTGGGCACTGTAGACAAGCTCACAAAATTAGGTATAATCTCATAACTTACCTGTTGGATAGTCAGTTGGTTCTCAGATAGGAGACAAAAAGTTAGGATAGAAGATTCACTTCTGCAAAGAGCCCAGTCACATAGTGGAGTCAGGGCTCTTTGCTGGGCCTGCTCTTTTCTGGCATCTACTTATCTGACATTAAGACCAGTGTCAAGGGCCTCTGTCTGAACAAGTTTGCAAACAATTGTAAACTGGGTGCAGTCATAGTTTCTTTCCAAGAGACTAATATCCTCTAAGAAGGGATGGCACAGACAAACAGATGGTGCCTGAGGTATGGTCTAAAACTCAATGCCAATAAATTCATAATAGTATCCTTTTGGGAAGTTGACTACCCCAGGAAATTACAAACCTCTAAGAAATGACCCAGCAGGCAGGGATTTGCAGATGTATGTAGGCAGTAACCTGGGCTAAGACCATCATGTGTCTACAGTAATAAGGAAACCATTTTATGTCATGTAACATATAAGCAAGGATATAGCATCTACGTCCAAGGAAGTAATCCTTCCACTGTAGTTGGCAATCATCAGACCAATCATTGACTAAAATGCCCTCTTCAAAATGTACCTGACCAGGCACATGCAACAACTGAAACATCGACAAAAGTTCCTCATAAAAAGAATACAAGGAGTAAACAATATGTCCTACAGGGATTGTCTCAAAGCCCTGTTCCTGTACTGTGTCTCTTGCATACTGTGTAGGGGCAAGCTATGCCTCACATACAAGCTATCCTTGGATCTGCAAAACATATAGCATCAGAATTACCCATTCTAGGTACTTAAACCTTGCTTGTGACTTAAAAAGGATATGTTGGAGAGACTGGTATGTGTCTCAGATACTATGACTATCCCTTCGCTTGAACAGGCTTCCCATCCACTTAAAGCAGGGTTCTTTAACCTAGACTATTGGATAGGGAATTGGAAATTCACCCTTGGTCTGGCATTTATGTCTCTAATGGACACAGGCAGCCTGTAAATGCTTGATCACCCAAGCCTTATCCTAAATGTTTCCCTTAACATAGCCTTAGGGTACCAAAACCTTTCAGATGCATTTGGAAAGCATGGATAGGATTAAAAAAGGCCCATTTGATCATTAGCCTTATATACACCTATGAATTTATAAAGTCGAATTACAGCATTTCAAGTCAAAATGTTTGTAGACAAAATGCTCATGGTCACTTTTGATCCTGCTGTGGCATATGCAAAGCTAGACATTCTGTAAGGATAATTCCAAAAGCATTTTTCATGAATACACACATAATGCACATTCCAGGAAAATCACAAAAGCATTTTTGCAAGGGTTAAGCACCCTCCACACTCCATGAGGGGGACTTTAATCTCTAAACCTTATTTATATAAACTATCTCCATGGTAGCAGTAACTCTGAGGAAAAGAGAAAACAAGTTAAGGGTGAATCCATGCCCTCACTACTGAGATCTTATTCCACAGTAAAAGCATTCTGAAAGCCAGTGCTTCAGGCAGTATATTTATGGTGGCCCTACATTTAGACAGATATAGAACCCCAGTCTGGTGTAATACCCTTCTTTTTTTTCCTAGATTTACTGTATTAGTATTACTGGCACCATTCCAATGCTAGATTGTCATCTTTTAGGGCTACAGACCTAAATCCAACTGCATAGATTAGCATTCCAAGTACTAGCCCTTTGTAACTAATTTAAGGGGTTCTGATCTGTGACCATGGTGAATTTTTTGAGCCCGAACTATGCCCACATACTCCTTTTCTACAGCTGTTTAAGATTTCAGCCCATGCCATGAAGCATCTACCTGCACAATAAATTCTTGATTGCAGTCAGGACTGGCTACCCCAGGGTGTCCATTCAAAGTTCTTTAGGCATTCAAAATGGCTGCTTACAAGCTGGAGTCTAGACAGCCTTATCTGGTCTATTCTTTCTGATAAGGTCAATAACAGGAGTGGATATTTGGGGACAAACTGTTTCTAGGAATCCTTTCATCTGCCTCTTAGTAGTGGGGTTTGGCCATATCTGAATAGCCTCCACTTGTGCAGAGTTTACCCTAATCTGACCACTCCCACTCTATGATCCAGATAAGGCAATTCTGCCATTCCTACCAGACAAACCTTTTTGGTTTAGTGGTTAACTCTGCCCTCTGTAGACAGACCAACACCTCCTTAGTATGTTGAACGTGTTCTTGTCAGGTACAGCTATAGATTGCAATGCCATTCAAGTAAGCAAGAGCATCATCTTCATCACCTGTTAGGATGTTAACTACCAATCACTGGAATGTTGCCAGGATGTTCTTCACTTCAGTGGATATTTTGAAGTCATGTAACTCAAAAGAAATCCCAAAAGCTGACATCCCCCTCACTAAAGGTATCAAGGGCACCTGCCAATAATTCTTGGTTGGGTCAGTAGTAGTTATATATTTAACCCATCTGCTTCACCTGTCCTAGGATTGAGGTAGGCATCTGATCTTGGTTGACTATTCATTTCTCTATGACCCACAAAGAACCTACTGCTGCCACCTTACTTTGGCACCAAAATCATCATTGAGCACCAGCAACTGTTTGATTCCTGGATTTCCCTCAGGTTCAACATCTCCTGCAATACCTGTCACAGGGTTTGTTTAACTCACTCAGTCACCCTATAAGGAGCCTGTTTGATAGGCTCCTTGGGCCTTCTGTCAACATGGTGCTTTACCAGTTGTATACCCTCTGGCTTGCCTGTATCTCCTGAATCTGAGTAGGAAATAGTTGTGAAATTCTTCATCATATACATACATGTCAAGCCTCATTGAGAAGGTCTATCACAAGACTCCTCTTCCAGTTCCTATGGTAGCCTACTGCAGATACTGAGCAACATTGTTTCTCTGTCATGGTAAGGTTTCATCAAATTAACTTCATAGAGTTTGTTCTTCGTCCTTCTCCTGCCTAGCATCTCTATCATGCAGTTAACATCATTTACCTTTTTCACAACAGTGAAGAGACCTACTTATACTACCTGCAGCTGATTGTAGATCACTGATTGAGGAGGAATAAGCACCATCACCTTTTACTCAGCAGAATATTTTCCAGTCCTAGCTATCTCTTCAAGGCAGACTTTTGTGGCTGTTGTGCTAATGCTAGATTCTTCTGTGCCACACACATGCCTAGTACTGAAGTCTAGGACATATTTCACAACAGATTACTAGTGAGAATCACAGTCACTCTCTCGCTAATCAGAAATGAAATCCAGGGTCCCCATCAGCAAGTGACGATACAGCAACTCAAAGGGTGAAAAACCTGAGGAATCCAAGTACCTTCTTATTTACAAAGAGGCGGTAGGGCAGGTATTTGTCCCACTCCCACTTGAACTGCACAGTAATTGCTCTCATTATGGTCTTCAAAGTAGAGTTAAACCTCTCCACTGGGTTACTGGCCTTTAGGCAGCATTGGGAAGTCTTTAATAATTTACCCACAATGCATAAACAGATAGGTCAGCAGATCTGACAAGAAATGGGCTAAACATCTCTAACTGCTTATTCTCCTGCTCTCCTTCCAAATCCAAGTAAATTCCGTCCAGTCAAACCTGAAGAGATGCCCCTCCCAAGGTCCTAACTGGAGTTTATTGTCCAAATAAGTATTGCTCTATTTTAACCACTGCAAGACTAACAATGGGTGTGTCTGATGCTGTACATCTTGGCAAAGGTGGCTTTCTCCTCCACTAGGATAGTGTACAGACCCTTTTGGTAGTTTGGTGCAGCAGTGATCTCCAGATTAGCTACCACTGGTGTTGTGCTACCTCTTCTGGCTGCCTCCCATTAGTTTTGTTATCCACTTTGTCACTGTGGACATTTGTATTATACATGCCTCATTTGGCTACACTAAAACATTTTACTCAAAGATCTAGGTATGTACTAGAACCAGTTACTTCATCTGGAGATGTATTTAGTTGTCTATTTTTCTGCAAGGTGCACACTTACAGACCCTGTCATATGTCTGCAGATCCAGCAGACTACAGTCCAGCTGTGCATGAGACTGCTATCATGTCCTCCTTAGACATACTGGCACACAAAATGTCCTTCCTAACTATTGTAACTAACTGCTGTGCAGTCTATACATATGTATATTTATTTTGTAGCTGCAAAGACGCACACACTTTTGGTAAGAAAACTGGTTTGCAGGTTAAATAAGTCCAATTACAACCTATCCCTTCTACCACCAATATGCAAATGTGGGCAGGGATCACTTTTCTTAAATTGACACCACTGCCCAAAATAACCTGATGGCCACCAGGGAGTATGGCTTCATTATTCTCTCTACTGGCACAAGACAAACTGAAAGCTAAGATATGCACATGAGAAATGAGTCATTAAACTCAGAAAGTAAAGTTTCATCTCCCTAGCATGTAGGAAATATGCACTGCTACCCCACAATGTCCACACCTAAAAACAGACTTCACATCGAACCCTCACTATTCAAAAGGGTTGAGCCCATCTTTCCAGGGCCTTTTGCTAATTCCTTCTGAATTTGGTGTCTTTCAGGTTTCCCTTCCCCACAGTAACTGTACTTAAAATAAATGAATGTATTTGTACTCTCTCTCTCTTTCACACACACACACACACACACACACACACACACACACACACACATTTACACACACACACACACACACACACACACATGGCTAAAGACTAAACTTTGCTGTCTAAAAGACTGAACTTGAGGGAATCCTGTGCCTGTAGAATATGGTTATAACAACTGAAACGTTACAAACGCCTTAAGACTTAAACCATGTAAATTCAGAGAACATAAATATTGCATTAGCTATATTAATATAGCTAATGCAATATTTATGTTCTCTGAATTTACATAGATACTAAACAAAATTTGGGATTAAGCACATAGCATATGTATATTCAAACAGTTATTTCTGATTTGATTATATTTACTTGTTTAATTATTTTTATTTAATCTTTTTTTGTGGAGAAAACTGAGGTGGGAACAGCAAAGGTAAATCTGAAGCACAAAATCTATCTGAAATGATGTCCTGCTAACCATTTACAATAGTTATATATATATATATATATATAGAGAGAGAGAGAGAGAGAGAGCGAGAGATAGAGAGCTACAGTGCTCAGATTTTACTAAATAACAAAAAAGAAAGAAAAAATAATTTACTTTTAAACTCTTGCAAACTGCTTACTACAATGTAGCAAACCATTTGCTACAGTTTAAACAGCACACAGAGTGCTATGGCTCAGTTTTGACTGAAAATGCATAACTGACTTTTAAAAGCTGGTATGCATTAAAGAATAATAGGGAATGGCAAATAATATGCCCTAACACTTTCCACCCAGGGTATTTGTCCCCTTCACCATCTCTTAGTTACTCTACTGGTTCCACCTCAGGGCCTGCTTCCAATATGCTGAACTTTGCACATCTGTTGTAGCAGGTACCCTCTGGGCATCCATACAATGTGCCAAAACCACCTCAGCTGACTCTGCCCAACATACAGGAGCAGTGGTTGTACAGTAACACCCTTCCAGACAGCTGTGTTCCTCATGCTGTCATGAAGAGCTTGCCCACCTACTCTGGTAAAGAAACTTCATTTCTGTTACCTGATTTATGATTTCACCCTTCAGTCAGCACCTAAACCTTAAGAACATAGTTGAGGATAAGAACCTAGTCTGGCCAAAAAAACTGAGTTCATTATCCTAGTTCTCAGCTGTTAGTTACCTACAGTAGTCCAATACAATATCTGCATTGCTGCCAAAAATGTACTAGTCCAGTGGTCAAACTTTCAGTCCACTCTACCTTCACTCATGAACAATATACTTAAACTATTTCACATTAGGTAAGTGTCCTCCTCTTTTCTGGGAAGAGAAATCTGCATTTTTTCCAAGAGGATCATGACCTAAGATCTGGAGTTGTAGAGGTTACTATTTTCATTTTAAAAGCTTCAGTTTATCATGAAATTATCCAACTGTATACACAGATCAACATCATCTGCAAACAATAAAGATGCAGTCCACATATTTCCAAAGTCTATAAAAATCACAGTCAGGAGGGGAGGCAAGACGCTGTTGGTGGAGACCTACTTCCCAGCTTAAAGGAATCTGGCTTAGAGTACAGGAGCCAAATGGCATACAGCTGCTGCCATGGGGTCATCATACTGTTATAGTTCTTATCATAAGAAAAGGAAACAGCCACTTGCTTTCTTCATGGCCAGAAACAAATGCAGACAGTACTCATAAGTTCATGTGTACCATCTATCATCTGCATGAGAGTAAAGAACTGATCCACGTCAGTAAAGAATCCACATTTCATGAAACCTTGATTTTTTTGTGGGGTGAAGTCTCCTTTCCAGCACCTTAGGATATGCTTTCCCATGGAAGCTGAGGAATGTGGTGCTTCTTTAATTAAAACATTTCTTCCTGTCCCCCATTTTGAAATCAGGCTGACTACCCTAGTTTGCTAATCCAGAGGTACTGTCCTAATCTTCTACACAATGCTGAAAAGACTTGTTGACAACACCCCAACAATGTCCATAGTCTTTGGCATTGTTGAGTTACTGCACTGACCGCTTTTTCTTAAACTAATCCAGTTCCAACAGTTGCATCAGGTGCTTCCTCCTCATATGATAGCATGTCCAATGGATTCAGAAATTCCTCACAGTGTACTTTCCACCCATAAATAATGTCCTTAACTAAAGTAGAATGTTTCTATGTTTGCTAAAAATAGCTTGGCCAATATTCTACCTTCTCCTCCTGACTTGATGAATGGTTCTCCAGAATACCCTTTGAGGTTACCCAAAAGTCATTCTCTGTATCCTTGCCAACCTCTTCTATACATGGCTCTTTAATGATTACTGCAGCTGCTGCTTTCCTGGTTTGTCAGTACCTGTCATTCGAACCTGAAGACTCACTGTCAAAGGAAAAAACTTCAAAGACCAATGCACGTAAGGTTCAGGTATGGCACCTTTATTACTTGCAGCAAGGAGACAAAAACATGCAAATACAGGATTTTGCCTAGTTACTAACAGGCAGTATGCTTTTCTTATACTGCTCTATAAAATATTACTTTCTATGGTTGACATAGTTAGACACAACTTTCTGTATTGTTCTACAGCAAATGTTACTCAGATTTCCTGCTGACATGTTCAGATTTGAAACTCATTATATGTTACATAGAAAATGTTACTTCGATTTCCTGCTGACATGACTGGATTTATGAAAAACATTTGAGCAAAACAACCTGACCTTGGGGGCTGTATTTTCTTTAGCCCACTACAAGCTTCAATTGTGCAGCTCTAATACATATGTTACATTTCAAGGTACTTTTCTAGCTTAGGTACAAGTAAATGCTGATTGCAGTTCATATTTTCAAACAGCCTTTGTCTTCATTATCAATAGCTTCTGCAGCTGTGGATTTTCCCATAGCATAGCAGAAAATCAATAACTCTTTGTTTAAATCTCATGACATTAGTAGAAGTGAAACATCTATTATTATTTTCCTGACACTAGCAGAAATTGAATGTTTCCCTGTAAATTTCCAAAGCATAAGCAGAGATCATAGCTGTGCATATTTCATGACATAACAGGATTGGAATGCTTCTGCAGCTCGTACAGATGTATGCAGTGTGAAATAGAATAAATGTGTTAACTCCTTTTAAACCTCAAATGCACTAAGCATATTACTAATACATATGTTTCTAACACTCGCATTCACTCTGTATTTAACCTGAAAGCTTCCCTTACTGTTGGTAAGCAACATTGGGTCCTAGGGTTTCTGTTATTAGCTATTATAGCAAGTTCTGTCCAGTAGATACTATTTTGCTAATATTTACCAAATCCCAGAATGCAATATAAATTAAGGATATCCAGAGAGGAATATGAGATGTGCAATAACTAGAGATGGTTTTACATCAGGAAATTGGAACCTATTTGCGACTTGCTCCTGGCATAATATCAATTTGTGTATATATTAAACCAAGTTAAACATATTCACTTCCTCAAATTGTGAACAAGAGTGGCTTCCCAAATGCATGAACTCTCAGATGTTTTATCAAAATAACAAAAAAATGTACATGGAATTGAAGAAAACACTATGTTGGAAGCAGATGATTTGATAGACTGATATAAAGTGATTTTACAGAGGATGCTATGCTTTCCTGCAACCTCATAGTGGGGACTGGTCCCACACATCCACAAAATTAAATATTTCTCCATAATTGCACTACCTCATTAAAAATAAATATAAATATATATGTGTGTGTGTGTGTGTGTGTGTGTGTGTGTGTGTGTGTGGTTTGCAACAAAATCAATTATCTCATTAATATCTATGATAATGGGACCTTTGGGTTAGAATACTTAGTTCACGGAATGCAGGGGACTATGCACTTCACAGGGTATAAGGGAATGAAAATATATGCAAAATATATAATTACTAAGAAAATATTCTTTCTACTTTTATGCATTTAAGAGCTTTGTTTACATCAGCATAATTATTCTGGTGCTGGTCTTTGTCAAACAAATGAGGTGCATTGTGTCACACTTCTGAGCCTATAATAATGCTACAACATAAATGTAAATTAACGGTTTTATACAAATCTATTACATATTTTATTGTATGGAAAATATACATTACCTGCTGAATGTCTGTGTCTAAATAAGCTGTAACTCAACTTGTAGTTTTGTTCAAAAGTATATTAAGGTGCTCATTTGAAGACCACCAGCACTCATATCTTTCACAGGACATATATTTGTTGCTTTCATAGCGCTGGTTATTAATGTGATTGTATACCAATTGAATTGAATTGCATTGTCAGGTCTATTTAGAACATTTAGATGGCTTGCATATTATTTTGAAGTTCCACTTCTCTCTGTGATAAAGAACTTAACATCTACAGTTATTGTTATTCACTCTGTAGTTGACTATACAACAGTCAGCAAGTTAGGATGAATATTAGCCTTGAAATCTGCACAACAACGGTATTAGAGGTCTACTCTGTTAAAGAGATTGTCAGCATTGGGTTGTAGGGTTTCTGTTATTAGCTATTATAACTGGTTTTGTCCTTGCATGAGCCATAAATCAGAAATATTAAAAAAAAAATTCTGATTAATATGGACAAATCCTGGTCCAGTCCTGAAAGTTTTCTCCTATGTGGTTCTCAGTTCTTTTTTCAAGTGGAATTAGCATATATCAGAACCAGAACAGACATGCTGTTGGAAATGCAAGCTTTGAAATTGCTGAAAGAATATTTCATAAATATTTAAGATGTATTTTCATTGTCCATCACCTCCTGATATGCAAAGTGTGCCCATACACCCACTGAATTAAAAATATTAACTGAAAGGTCACATAAAAATTAATAACTTCAACTCCTTTTTACTTGGATCATGCATATTAAGACATTTCTATAAAAGCGGATTCATCAGTTATGTTTGTAATCTCTCCAGGCATAGCCTGAAAATGTCATATCAGTTTTCAACACCCCATAGGAACATAAATATATATTATAAAAGTAGATAAGATAAAGACTGCTTGACCTACCTTGCTCTGTTCCGTACTTCCTGAATAAGCTGCAGAACCTAATTAAATATCAATGTATTTAGTGTTTTTTTGTTTCTTTTGACCAGCATGAGAAGTTTAGAATGCTTATTCCAGTAAGTTCTTGAATTCTGTATCTGCTTTAATTCTGCCAACCATTCAGAAAAAAATTCTCAATTTGCCTACCATTCTTTCTTTAAACTAATAAAAAAGTGATTCTTCCATGTCTCCCTGGGACTTAGCATTTTGGACCATGGCAAAGTGGCTGTGTGCACTCTTTTTAGAAACAATATATCTGCATGGACTCTGTGGATTTTATTGATGATTTAAATGTTTATCATATACCTTCTCAGTTTCCTTCCTTAGCAATGAATATGTTTTTTTTTTTTTTATCAAATTTCTTTTTATTAAATATTTGTTCACAAAATATGCAGAAAAAGATAACAAGACATATACATGTGGTACAGTTGATGTTACAGAATGCATACCATAAGCATGTAATAATAGCCATTGTCCACGTTAATCATTAACATTCAAATTAAGTAGAATTACCATTTGTGTTACTATGAGGATATGGTTATATTATAAGTTAGTCCAAGAGCTTTTATCATATAGCAGTTCTCTTGTACATTATTATACAATTTAGAATTACCATTTGTGTTACTAGGAGGATATGGTTATAAGTTAGTCCAAGAGCTTTTATCATATAGCAGTTCTCTTGTACATTATTATACAATTTAGAATT
Source organism: Protopterus annectens (assembly GCF_019279795.1). Taxonomy (NCBI): domain Eukaryota; kingdom Metazoa; phylum Chordata; order Ceratodontiformes; family Protopteridae; genus Protopterus; species Protopterus annectens. The sequence continues at coordinate 295,670,926 of NC_056735.1, forward strand.
ACCATTTGTGTTACTACGAGGATATGGTTATAAGTTAGTCCAAGAGCTTTTATCATATAGCAGTTCTCTTGTACATTATTTTACAATTTAGAATTACCATTTGTGTTACTACGAGGATATGGTTATATTATAAGTTAGTCCAAGAGCTTTTATCATATAGCAGTTCTCTTGTACATTATTTTACAACTGTGAGCAATATTAGAGGTATAAGGAATTAGCTATAATGATAACAATCTACTCTACTAAACCTTATATACATATATACAGACATGTCACCTTAATTATTTTGGTTACTAATCTCAACAAAGTAATATGTTTACTATCCTTATATAATTAGTATTTAACATACTGTTTATGACAGAATATCAATTAATGCTTTGCAGTACCTTTGATAGCAGGTTTGGTTCTTCTGACTTTTTGTTTAAAGCTTCTTGGCCAATATGTTTTTTCGCCATGCTTTTGTATTCTGACCAGGTTAGTCTTGATCTGCCTATCCGTTTTTTTGCTATGTAAGCTTTTAATAGGGTGCATAGTGTTATTATAATGTGTTTAGAGAAATTATTATTATTGCATTTGAATATATGCAGTATAGCTGTTTCTCACGACAAAGTGAATTTTGAATACCCTGATTTCTCTAAAAAGAATCTAAGTGATCACCATAGTTTATAAACTGTTTTGCAGCTCCAAAATATGTGGAGGATATCTGCCTCTTTGTTAGGACAGAAGGAGCAATAGGATGACTTGGATGGGTTGAATTTGTTAAGGTGGACAGGTGAATGGTAGGCATTGTTGAAGATCATGATCTGTGTGTATATTAACTTTTTGTATGGTGTCAGTTTCATAGTATTTCTAATAGCTAATTCCTTTTGATTGTCTGTTATGGTGTTATCCTTTCTTTCCCAAAACTTTGAAAAGAGAATAGTACTTTGATATTTAATATTTGCTATTAATTTATATGTATTTGATATAATTTTATTTTTACTTAAGAGCAGTTTTAGAACTTCTTGTGCTAACTTGACATCTTGCTCAAATACATTGATATATTTGGTTATAGTACCTACTAGGTACAAGATTTGTTTAATTATCAGGTTATATTTGTTGCTAGCTTTAAGTAGTTTTATGACATTTTCCATTGGAAGGTTTTTTAATTGGCAAAAATCCCATACTGTATATTTTTTATTAAAGGGTGTTTATCTAGATTTACCATAGTGTTTGCTAGTTTTATATCTGGGTTGTTATGTTTTGGTTGCAAAAACGTAATTGTGTCTTTTAAATTTATTGATATCAGTAGGTTCTTGAAAATTTCACAGTTGTTTATTACGATTGGGTGAATTGTTATTGTCTTAAGAGTTTCTTGTTTTAAGAAGGGAATAGTTTTTGGATTAACTTTATATGTTATAATATCACGGTGAAATAATTTAATCCATAATGAGTACCATTCATTTCCTATTGGGTCATGATTTGCTATCTGCATGATGTGACTTGCATTAATAATTTCTTATTTCTTTTAGATACAGAAATAAGATGATGGTATGTTCTCTGGGTAATTTGCAATAGTAATGCTTCTATATAAAAATTAAACAGGTTTGGTGACAGTGGGCATCCCTGACTGGTTCCATTTAGCATTTGTATTGGGTTAAAAGTTTTCTTATTAATATAAAGAGCTGTAGTTGCTTTAGTATATAATGTTTTAATCATTTTTATGTATTCATTTGGGAGACCAAATTGATAAAGTACAAAGAGGAGGATTTTTTTATTGACTCTGTCAAAGGCTTTTGTTGCATCTACTGATAATATGTATTTAGGGGATTTGTCCTTGGCACATAAGTGGGTTAGGGCATCGATGGTTAATGTGTTGTCCTTTACTTGTCTCTGACTCATAAAGCCTAGCTGTTCAGGTGCTATTATGAGTGGGGCTACTTTCTGTATTCTTTGTGCTAAAATTGTTGAAAATATCTTGATATTCAAATTTATCAGAACTATAGGTCTGTAGCTGTTCGGATTTGTGGGATCTGTATTCAGTTTTGGGGTAAGTACGGTTTTGGAGTTATTCAGATAAAGGTCTGATATCCCAACTTTTATTATATAGTTGTATAATTTTAGAAGTATTGGTGCTATTTGTTGCTTAAAATGTTTATAAAATTCTGCTACATACCCATCAGGACCAGGAGCTTTCCCAGGTTTTAATTTATCAATAGCCTTACTTACTTCCTCTTCTGTTAATGGGCTTTTGAGATTATTAGATTGGGATTCAGTAATCTGAGGGAATTCTAAGTTATTTGCAAAGGGTTGAAATAGGTTGTCATTAATATGATCTTGTGGACCATAAATGTTTTAAATATTTCTTCGAAAACCCCTATTATTTCAATATCAGAGTTATAAACATTGTCTTTATATTTGATTTCTTGTATTTTACAAGTGGGGTTCCTTACTTTGATAAGTCTTGCTAACATTTTGGAAGGGGTTTGAGCCCACTCTGCATATTTGTGTAGCATTCTAATTTCTGTAAATGTATATTGTTGTGTTAAAATCTCATTTAACTGTTTCTGTAGACTTGCTATTTTTTTCTCAATATTAGGAGTACAATTTCTTTGTAGTTCAAGTTTAGAATGCCTTAGCTTACTTTCTATTTTACTTATATTTTCCTTCTTTATTTTTTGTAATATGACGCTTTTTGGATCAGGGTACCCCTAGCCGTAACTTTAAAGGCTGCCCATTGAATATCCAAAGGGATATCACTGTTTGCAAAGTTTTCATTTAAGTGCATAAGAGAATTTATAATCTCTTGTTCCACTTCTTTAATTTTCAACAGGTTTGAGTTTAATGTCCAGTTTGATGTAATATGGGTAGTAAAATCAGTTTTATTTTGTGTTATTATTAGACTTATTTTTGAATGGTCTGACAATGATCTAGGTTCTGAGTTATACTGTACTTCCTAATGAGCAACGTTTTGAGAAATTAGAAATATGTCAATTCTAGACCATGATTTATGGTATGGGGAGAAATATGTGTATCTGGTACCTAGACTGTCTGTGTTGTTAAGTTCAAAGGGATCTGTTAGATTGAAATCTTCAATTAGTTCTAATAAAAATGTTGTGGCTTAGGGAGATTTAGTCTAATTTTTATTCGGCCTGTTTTCGAGTGGATTAATTGTTATATTCCAATCTCCACCAATTATAATCAGATGATCTGGGTGCTTATTTAGCAAGTTATAAATTTCTATTAAGAAATCAAGCTGATAGTTACAAGGACCATAAACATTACAAAGTAATACAGGTTTTTTGTATGTTGGAAGCAAACGTGAAATAGCACCATCTCCCTTTAGTATCATAACTATGTTTAATGATGTTCTATTTAAAAGATTTCTTAATTATTATAGCTGTTCCTCTTGATGAGGTACTGTCCACAGCTGCTATCATTTTCTGAATCCATTTAGTGTTTTTATCTGTTCCCTTGTCCCATTGTTCCATAATCATATGAGTTTCCTGCAAAAAAGTTATATCTGTCTTCGACTTGTATGAGGTGCATAACTAGCTTTTTCTTCTTAATGCCCTGTAAGCCATTTACATTTCATGAGGCTGTGTTAATCATCTTGTATGAATATTATTTTAGATATTCCTGTACCTGAATTAACTATGTGCATAGGCATTTTGAGTAAAGGTTACTGTGTGTTGAGAAATAATAGCTTGAGTGGAGAAGGTGACATAGCTCTCTTTCAGAATTTCCTTAGTGTCTGACCACTTATCATTACCTTCTGAAAGAGAAAGGTTAATCCAGTAAACAACATATACATCATTCTAGAATTGAAAAAACAAACCCTATGTACAATTTTAGCTATCTTACAGTAAATATTTTGCATTTTAAAATATCACAACACTGCTAGGATAAACACCACCCAGCCAGCAACTTAAATAAGATAACAAATATAGATGTTATTAACCCAATTAGGCATTAGGGGTAAGTTGTTGCTTGTAATGTTATATTTCAATAAAATATATATATATAACTTTATACATGTAACCATGTGGCTAGATATAATCTTTTATCACAAATCCTTCTGTTGAGTGTTATATAGTTCAGACATTAGAACTTGTTTTAGTAGAACAACGGACTCTGCTACTACGTATTGTGTTATGCAGATATATTATGAGTATATGTTATAAGTACCGTTCTTATGTTCCACCTATATAAGCATATGGAAAATCGACATAAGCTATATCTCCACAATATGCTTCATATTAAAATGCATCTAGTACACAAAATGTTACTTGACTTTCTTTAATATTACAACTAATACTAGTCCAATGAAAGAGAAAAAAACTGATGAATGAATATTTACAATAGTATAATAGCCAAATCTAAGCTTGTATTGCATCTTCTTCATAAGCCTTCTTATTCTGGAGGGATCATTTTAACCTTAGCTTTCTTATTCAGTTCTTGTTTAAAACTTGCTTTCTTCCTTTGCATCATCTAGATTTCCATTAATTACATAAACATTCTTCTTCAATAATGGCCTTTAAAGACTTACAGTTAGTGAATTAAGGAAGTTTGCAGTACCTGTGTGATTTTTGAGCCATGCATTGTTCTTTATCAAGAAGAATAGATGCCCCTCGATTTTCAGCCTTGTAATACTGCAGTTTACTTCATGGATGGCAATCTGGTCGAGCTATTGGATGTCTTAATACATTCACATGGTCCTTGCTTCTTTTTGGGACTTCTTGGCAGCCATAGACTGGAACTGGGTCTAACATCACTGAATGAGATAATTAACATGTGTGATGTGAGGTCAAATGTCACATGACATCTGATGTGACTCAGCTTCCTGGAAAAATGGCTTTAGAATGTTGCAATGGAAAATAAAGCCCATGGAGACTTTTTCTTACAATATAAAGGTAAATAATCTTCAAAAACTTCAAAATAATGCTTAGAAATGCCAGCGACACCCGTATTTCATCGGAATTAAGGTCTTTTACAGTTTAAATGCATTTTAAATGCTGATAAGAGCAGTATAAATGTTACTTACATTTCCCTGGTTATTTTGGAGGGATTTCATTAAATGCTTTTAAGAAAGTTGAGTTTGCTTCTTCTTTACTTTTTACTTGGTATGCAAATCCCTTGTATTGGAATTGTAGAGAAGCCGGATACTTCATTTGGAACTTTATTTTGTTTTTTATTAAGTATGCACAGAAAGGTGATAGAATTCATCTCTGTTGCTTGATAGCTAAGGGTAAGTCCTGTGCAACTGCTATTTTATTGCCTTTCCACATTATTTGTTTTTTAATTTTACCAGCTTGTAAAACCATGTTAGCATGAGCTGCATTCAGTAATCTCACATATACTTGCCCTGGGGCATTAAAAGTTTGAGATTTTCTTAATGCTGTATGAAATCTCTCTATTACAAAGTTTTGTACTGCAGCATTTTCATCCAAGAGTATTTCAAAGATTTCTATTATTGCAGTATGAAAGAAGCTTGTTTGTATGATTCAGGGATGCCCCTGATAAGCACGTTGTTTCTTCTAGATCTAGCTTCTAGATCTATTATTTTTTGTTGTAGTTCAGACACTGTTTTTTCTGTAGCACTAGTACTTCTGATTTCTTCTATCTTGGTTTCATTTTCTGCAGTTTTCTGTTCAGTTTTCTGTACCTAGATAATATTTGATCTAAATTACTTCCAAAAGCATTTAGTTTTGTAGAAAAGGAGTGTATTTCTCCCTGCAAAAGTATTAGAGTTGCTTTGAGTTCTGCCGTTACAAAGGATTGTTCAGTCTTCATTCTGTAGATCTGTTTGCTGTTTTGCAGTTTTTTGTCTCTTTGTACAGACTTCTTTCTCTGACGAAGTTAATTGTGAAAGTCTTCTTTTTGTTGTTTGAGTATCCATTGAGTCCATGTTACTGCATTTTTCAAAGTTTTTTATTTTCTCTGAAGATTCTTGTAGTTTATTAGTGAGGTCTGAACTGCTTGCAGATAGTCCCCTGTCAGCACATGTGGTTTTGCAGATAAGTATATAAATTGTGTATATTTTACAAAATCTTCTGAAAAGATTCTTTGGTATCCAGTATAGTACAGCATTTCTTGATTTTTTGATGAGTTAGTAGAGGTGCTGAAGCCCTGATTGGGTAGATTATAACTTTTTGTCAGAAGCTGACTGAGAAGTGTGCTTCCTAGCTGGTGGCCATCTTGGAATCTTCCTAGCAATGAATATGTCAAGCTCTTGTAGTTTCACTCTGTCCCCGGGATTCAATAATGCCTGCACTAAGTGTACACCATTCTATGTGAACAGACAACACAGGCATAACACACCTTCTTCCTCCAAATTTTAGTTTTCCTACTGATTTTTTTTGCAGCTTTAAATACTGACAGGGATTCATAAAGGTTACCAAAAAGTATAGTGCACATGTACACTTAGTGTAATATTTCTGAGAGACTAGAAAGCACAAAAATATAGGGATGTTCTTGAATACATATCATGTACACTTAGTGTACACTAGTGCAGGCTTTATTAAATCTGGCCTTGCATGTTTTTTATTGAAAACCTACACATCATTTTGTTTCCCTATTCTTGGGTATCTCCATCCTGACTCTGTGCTAATGAAAAATGGGTCTCCAAAATACAGTGCTTTGAGTGTGGTCTTATGTTCTGTCTGCTTAAAAAGATAATAACTTATTAACATCTTGCTATTTACTGATGTCACTTTCTATGTATGGCAGAACTCTTCCGGAATTCTTTGTCATTATGTGACAGTGCTTTTTTATGTATCAATCACTTGGCATGGCTACTTTCTGTTTTGTTATTATTCTGCTTTCTTTCCATTTGTGAACTCCTTTTGAAGGTTGTTTCTTCCTACTGAACATATTGATCTACACGTGTACTTAACTGATAACCTGTGCATGCCCACTGGGTGGGAAAGCCAGTGCTTATAAGTATATAACTGTCGAAGTAGTACAGACACACAGTTTTGACTCTTTCAGCTAGGGGGTGCATTTGCTGAAATCTCCTTCTTCATTTTTCCACATGTGAACAGGCCTGAATGTGCACTCATTTATACTTCATTAGTCAGGTCCTGTAACACCTCAAATACAGGTCCTCAGCACAGCATTCATTTAGTTTTACTCTTGGGCCATGCATTCAACTTCAGATCTAATTTGGCTGTAGTTTGCTTTGGATCCATTTATGATGCAGTCCTGCTTGATACATGAATAAGTTCTAACAAATCTGACTTTTTGGTGTCAATTTATTTTGTTCCTAGTTATACAGTTGATCATAGATGTATATGAGCAAATATTTAGGGACTTGCCTCTCCAGATTTATTGAGTCATACCCCTAGTCATTAAAGAAGCATACTCATTATCATGACAAAATACTATTAATTGCTTAGGTATTAAGTATAATAGTTTAGAATCTTTTAGTAAGACCAGATGGAGCCCTTTTTGCAATACTAGACCTGATCATCACAAACACGGGGACAAAATGCTCCACACCGGAAGTATATCCCTCATTGGTGAGATCAGACCATAAATTAATCTCACTGGAGATCCACATCCCGCCCCCACCCCCAGCAAAAAAGACCACAGTGAAGAACTTCTCAAAAGCAAACTTCACACTTCTTAAGACTGGAGTGGTATCCTTCAAGGCCCCCGAGCCAGTGGAAACTACAACCCACGCTGCTGAAACCCTTACAAATGCCTTCTACGAGCACCTCCAGGAATGTATGGATCAAGCAATCCCTAATAAAATCAAGACCCTTTCCACCAAAGGCAGGCCCAGTCTGGTGGACCCCAGCCATAAACAAACTCTACAACAAGAGGAGAAAGCTACTACATGACAGAGCAAAATCCCTAAAAGGGAAGGCATCTCTGATCAATACTAGCAAAAACTACGATCACTCATAAAATCATCCAAGGCCAACTTTGAGAGAAAAATCGCTAATGACACAAAAGACAATCATAAGGCCTTCTTTAGCTATGTTAGAAACCTGGGTGGAAACTCCCAGATATGCTCAGAATTAGTCCAAAATGATAAAAATCACTGAACCCACAGACATTGCCAACATACTGGCAGACAGGTTCAGTGCAAATTTCTCCCTCCCCCCCAAAAGGAGAAATATCTATCCTACCAGAGTCTAGCCTCCCAAACATCTCAGATGCCCAGGTGAGAGCTGCTCTCTCTAAAGCAAAAAACACAGCATCAATGGGACCGGACGGTGTCCCCGGCTGTGTGCTACACAAACTCAATGAGGAACTAAACCCACACATAAGGCTGCTGTTTAATCTTAGCCTTACTACAGGATACGTACCCAAAGAATGGCGTATGGCAACTGTGGTCCCACTCCACAAAGGCGGTGCTTCTACGGACCCTGAAATTACCGCCCCATAAGCTTGACGAGCCTTGTCTGCAAAGCTATGGAGAGGATCATAATGGAACTCATAAATAAAGACATTGGGGACCTACAGACACTGGATCCTACCCAATTTGGCTTTGTCAAGGGCAGATCCTGCCTCTTGAACTTGGTCGACTTTTTCGAAACAGTCACTAAGGCCATTGATGAGGGTAAGGCAGTTCACACAGCCTACCTTGACCTAGCAAAAGCGTTCGACACAATACCCCACTCGGGCATCATAGAAAAGCTCACCAGCTTAGATGTAAACACATATGTCACAAGATGGGTTGCAAACTGGCTCAAGGACAGAACACACAGGGTTAGAGTTGCTGGTGCCATGTCAGACTCTAAGCCGGTCACGAGCGGTGTCCCACAGGGCTCAGTCCTGGGCCCCCTCTTGTTTGGCATTTATTTTTCTGAAGTGCAGGCAAACATAGGGGATTGTGGCTGACAAAATTTGCAGATGACTGCAAACTGGGCACCATAATTGACACTCCATCAGACACAGACATCCTCCAGAGAGGTCTCATAGAAATGGATAACTGGTGCCAGAGCCATGGCCTTAAGCTAAATACCAAAAAATGTATAGTCATACCCTTTGGGAAAAACAAGGTAACCCCTAATTACCACATAGGTGGTAATCCATTAAACACGGAAGAAGTTATCAGGGACCTGGGGACCCAAG